>NW_027488124.1:0-10068 GCF_050908995.1 Andrena cerasifolii | reverse complement strand
GTTGTTTCGTTGTTTCGTTGTTTCGTTGTTTCGTTGTTTCGTTGTTTCGTTGTTTCGTTGTTTCGTTGTTTCGTTGTTTCGTTGTTTCGTTGGTTCGTTGGTTCGTTGGTTCGTTGGTTCGTTGGTTCGTTGGTTCGTTGGTTCGTTGGTTCGTTGGTTCGTTGGTTCGTTGTTTCGTTGTTTCGTTGTTTCGTTGTTTCGTTGTTTCGTTGTTTCGTTGTTTCGTTGTTTCGTTGTTTCGTTGTTTCGTTGTTTCGTTGTTTCGTTGTTTCGTTGTTTCGTTGTTTCGTTGTTTCGTTGTTTCGTTGTTTCGTTGTTTCGTTGTTTCGTTGTTTCGTTGTTTCGTTGTGTCGTTGCTTCGTTGGTTCTTTTGTTTCTTTGTCTCTTTGTTCGTTTGTTCATTTGTTCTTTTGTTCGTTTGTTTCTTTGTCTCTTTGTTCGTTTGTTCCTTTGTTCTTTTGTTCGTTTGTTCGTTGGTTCGTTGGTTCGTTGGTTCGTTGGTTCGTTGTTTCGTTGGTTCGTTGTTTCGTTGTTTCGTTGTTTCGTTGTTTCGTTGTTTCGTTGTTTCGTTGTTTCGTTGTTTCGTTCTTTCGTTGTTTCGTTGTTTCGTTGTTTCGTTGTTTCGTTGTTTCGTTGTTTCGTTGTTTCGTTGTTTCGTTGTTTCGTTGTTTCGTTGTTTCGTTGTTTCGTTGTTTCGTTGTTTCGTTGTTTCGTTGTTTCGTTGTTTCGTTGTTTCGTTGTTTCGTTGTTTCGTTGTTTCGTTGTTTCGTTGGTTCGTTGGTTCTTTGGTTCGTTGGTTCTTTGGTTCGTTGGTTCGTTGGTTCGTTGGTTCGTTGGTTCGTTGGTTCGTTGGTTCGTTGTTTCGTTGGTTCGTTGGTTCCTTGGTTCGTTGGTTCGTTGGTTCGTTGGTTCGTTGGTTCGTTGGTTCGTTGGTTCGTTGGTTCGTTGGTTCGTTGGTTCGTTGGTTCGTTGGTTCGTTGGTTCGTTGGTTCGTTGGTTCGTTGGTTCGTTGGTTCGTTGGTTCGTTGGTTCGTTGGTTCGTTGGTTCGTTGGTTCGTTGGTTCGTTGGTTCGTTGGTTCGTTGGTTCGTTGGTTCGTTGGTTCGTTGGTTCGTTGGTTCGTTGGTTCGTTGGTTCGTTGTTCGTTGGTTCGTTGGTTCGTTGGTTCGTTGGTTCGTTGGTTCGTTGGTTCGTTGGTTCGTTGGTTCGTTGGTTCGTTGGTTCGTGGTTCGTTGTTTCGTTGTTTCGTTGTTTCGTTGTTTCGTTGTTTCGTTGTTTCGTTGTTTCGTTGTTTCGTTGTTTCGTTGTTTCGTTGTTTCGTTGTTTCGTTGTTTCGTTGTTTCGTTGTTTCGTTGTTTCGTTGTTTCGTTGTTTCGTTGTTTCGTTGTTTCGTTGTTTCGTTGGTTCGTTGGTTCGTTGGTTCGTTGGTTCGTTGGTTCGTTGGTTCGTTGGTTCGTTGGTTCGTTGGTTCGTTGGTTCGTTGGTTCGTTGGTTCGTTGTTTCGTTGTTTCGTTGTTTCGTTGTTTCGTTGTTTCGTTGTTTCGTTGTTTCGTTGTTTCGTTGTTTCGTTGTTTCGTTGTTTCGTTGTTTCGATGGTTCTTTTGTTTCTTTGTCTCTTTGTTCGTTTGTTCATTTGTTCTTTTGTTCGTTTGTTCGTTGGTTCGTTGGTTCGTTGGTTCGTTGGTTCGTTGGTTCGTTGGTTCGTTGGTTCGTTGGTTCGTTGGTTCGTTGGTTCGTTGGTTCGTTGGTTCGTTGTTTCGTTGTTTCGTTGTTTCGTTGTTTCGTTGTTTCGTTGTTTCGTTGTTTCGTTGTTTCGTTGTTTCGTTGTTTCGTTGTTTCGTTGTTTCGTTGTTTCGTTGTTTCGTTGTTTCGTTGTTTCGTTGTTTCGTTGTTTCGTTGTTTCGTTGTTTCGTTGTTTCGTTGTTTCGTTGTTTCGTTGTTTCGTTGTTTCGTTGTTTCGTTGTTTCGTTGTTTCGTTGTTTCGTTGTTTCGTTGTTTCGTTGTTTCGTTGTTTCGTTGTTTCGTTGTTTCGTTGTTTCGTTGTTTCGTTGTTTCGTTGTTTCGTTGTTTCGTTGTTTCGTTGTTTCGTTGTTTCGTTGTTTCGTTGTTTCGTTGTTTCGTTGTTTCGTTGTTTCGTTGTTTCGTTGTTTCGTTGTTTCGTTGTTTCGTTGTTTCGTTGTGTCGTTGTTGGTTCTTTTGTTTCTTTGTCTCTTTGTTCGTTTGTTCCTTTGTTCTTTTGTTCGTTTGTTCGTTTGTTCGTTGGTTCGTTGGTTCGTTGGTTCGTTGGTTCGTTGTTTCGTTGTTTCGTTGTTTCGTTGTTTCGTTGTTTCGTTGTTTCGTTGTTTCGTTGTTTCGTTGTTTCGTTGTTTCGTTGTTTCGTTGTTTCGTTGTTTCGTTGTTTCGTTGTTTCGTTGTTTCGTTGTTTCGTTGTTTCGTTGTTTCGTTGTTTCGTTGTTTCGTTGTTTCGTTGTTTCGTTGTTTCGTTGTTTCGTTGTTTCGTTGTTTCGTTGTTTCGTTGTTTCGTTGTTTCGTTGTTTCGTTGTTTCGTTGTTTCGTTGTTTCGTTGTTTCGTTGTTTCGTTGTTTCGTTGTTTCGTTGTTTCGTTGTTTCGTTGGTTCGTTGGTTCGTTGGTTCGTTGTTTCGTTGTTTCGTTGTTTCGTTGTTTCGTTGGTTCGTTGGTTCGCTGGTTCGTTGGTTCTTTGGTTCGTTGGTTCGTTGGTTCGTTGGTTCGTTGGTTCGTTGGTTCGTTGGTTCGTTGGTTCGTTGGTTCCTTGGTTCGTTGGTTCGTTGGTTCGTTGGTTCGTTGGTTCGTTGGTTCGTTGGTTCGTTGGTTCGTTGGTTCGTTGGTTCGTTGGTTCGTTGGTTCGTTGGTTCGTTGGTTCGTTGGTTCGTTGGTTCGTTGGTTCGTTGGTTCGTTGGTTCGTTGGTTCGTTGGTTCGTTGGTTCGTTGGTTCGTTGTTTCGTTGTTTCGTTGTTTCGTTGTTTCGTTGTTTCGTTGTTTCGTTGTTTCGTTGGTTCGTTGGTTCGTTGGTTCGTTGGTTCGTTGGTTCGTTGGTTCGTTGGTTCGTTGGTTCGTTGGTTCGTTGGTTCGTTGGTTCGTTGGTTCGTTGGTTCGTTGGTTCGTTGTTTCGTTGTTTCGTTGTTTCGTTGTTTCGTTGTTTCGTTGTTTCGTTGTTTCGTTGTTTCGTTGTTTCGTTGTGTCGTTGTTTCGTTGGTTCTTTTGTTTCTTTGTCTCTTTGTTCGTTTGTTCGTTTGTTCGTTTGTTCGTTGGTTCGTTGGTTCGTTGGTTCGTTGGTTCGTTGGTTCGTTGTTTCGTTGTTTCGTTGTTTCGTTGTTTCGTTGATTCGTTGTTTCGTTGTTTCGTTGTTTCGTTGTTTCGTTGGTTCGTTGTTTCGTTGTTTCGTTGTTTCGTTGTTTCGTTGTTTCGTTGTTTCGTTGTTTCGTTGTTTCGTTGTTTCGTTGTTTCGTTGTTTCGTTGTTTCGTTGTTTCGTTGTTTCGTTGTGTCGTTGGTTCGTTGGTTCGTTGGTTCGTTGGTTCGTTGGTTCGTTGGTTCGTTGGTTCGTTGGTTCGTTGGTTCGTTGGTTCGTTGGTTCGTTGGTTCGTTGGTTCGTTGGTTCGTTGGTTCGTTGGTTCGTTGGTTCGTTGGTTCGTTGGTTCGTTGTTTCGTTGTTTCGTTGTTTCGTTGTTTCGTTGTTTCGTTGTTTCGTTGTTTCGTTGTTTCGTTGTTTCGTTGTTTCGTTGTTTCGTTGTTTCGTTGTTTCGTTGTTTCGTTGTTTCGTTGTTTCGTTGTTTCGTTGTTTCGTTGTTTCGTTGTTTCGTTGGTTCGTTGGTTCGTTGTTTCGTTGTTTCGTTGTTTCGTTGTTTCGTTGTTTCGTTGTTTCGTTGTTTCGTTGTTTCGTTGTTTCGTTGTTTCGTTGTTTCGTTGTTTCGTTGTTTCGTTGTTTCGTTGTTTCGTTGTTTCGTTGTTTCGTTGTTTCGTTGTTTCGTTGTTTCGTTGTTTCGTTGTTTCGTTGTTCGTTGTTTCGTTGTTTCGTTGTTTCGTTGTTTCGTTGTTTCGTTGTTTCGTTGTTTCGTTGTTTCGTTGTTTCGTTGTTTCGTTGTTTCGTTGTTTCGTTGTTTCGTTGTTTCGTTGTTTCGTTGTTTCGTTGTTTCGTTGTTTCGTTGTTTCGTTGTTTCGTTGTTTCGTTGTTTCGTTGTTTCGTTGTTTCGTTGTTTCGTTGTTTCGTTGTTTCGTTGTTTCGTTGTTTCGTTGTTTCGTTGTTTCGTTGTTTCGTTGTTTCGTTGTTTCGTTGTTTCGTTGTTTCGTTGGTTCGTTGGTTCGTTGTTTCGTTGTTTCGTTGGTTCGTTGGTTCCTTGGTTCGTTGGTTCGTTGGTTCGTTGTTTCGTTGTTTCGTTGTTTCGTTGTTTCGTTGTTTCGTTGTTTCGTTGTTTCGTTGTTTCGTTGTTTCGTTGTTTCGTTGTTTCGTTGTTTCGTTGTTTCGTTGTTTCGTTGTTTCGTTGTTTCGTTGTTTCGTTGTTTCGTTGTTTCGTTGTTTCGTTGTTTCGTTGTTTCGTTGTTTCGTTGTTTCGTTGTTTCGTTGTTTCGTTGTTTCGTTGTTTCGTTGTTTCGTTGTTTCGTTGTTTCGTTGTTTCGTTGTTTCGTTGTTTCGTTGGTTCGTTGGTTCGTTGGTTCGTTGGTTCGTTGGTTCGTTGGTTCGTTGGTTCGTTGGTTCGTTGGTTCGTTGGTTCGTTGGTTCGTTGGTTCGTTGGTTCGTTGGTTCGTTGTTTCGTTGTTTCGTTGTTTCGTTGTTTCGTTGTTTCGTTGTTTCGTTGTTTCGTGTTTCGTTGTTTCGTTGTTTCGTTGTTTCGTTGTTTCGTTGTTTCGTTGTTTCGTTGTTTCGTTGTTTCGTTGTTTCGTTGTTTCGTTGTTTCGTTGTTTCGTTGTTTCGTTGTTTCGTTGTTTCGTTGTTTCGTTGTTTCGTTGTTTCGTTGTTTCGTTGTTTCGTTGTTTCGTTGTTTCGTTGTTTCGTTGTTTCGTTGTTTCGTTGTTTCGTTGTTTCGTTGTTTCGTTGTTTCGTTGTTTCGTTGTTTCGTTGTTTCGTTGTTTCGTTGTTTCGTTGTTTCGTTGTTTCGTTGTTTCGTTGTTTCGTTGTTTCGTTGTTTCGTTGTTTCGTTGTTTCGTTGTTTCGTTGTTTCGTTGTTTCGTTGTTTCGTTGTTTCGTTGTTTCGTTGTTTCGTTGTTTCGTTGTTTCGTTGTTTCGTTGTTTCGTTGTTTCGTTGTTTCGTTGTTTCGTTGTTTCGTTGTTTCGTTGTTTCGTTGTTTCGTTGTTTCGTTGTTTCGTTGTTTCGTTGTTTCGTTGTTTCGTTGTTTCGTTGTTTCGTTGTTTCGTTGTTTCGTTGTTTCGTTGTTTCGTTGTTTCGTTGTTTCGTTGTTTCGTTGTTTCGTTGTTCGTGTTCATTTGTTCTTTTGTTCGTTTGTTCGTTTGTTCGTTTGTTCGTTGGTTCGTTGGTTCGTTGGTTCGTTGTTTCGTTGTTTCGTTGTTTCGTTGTTTCGTTGTTTCGTTGTTTCGTTGTTTCGTTGTTTCGTTGTTTCGTTGTTTCGTTGTTTCGTTGTTTCGTTGTTTCGTTGTTTCGTTGTTTCGTTGTTTCGTTGTTTCGTTGTTTCGTTGTTTCGTTGTTTCGTTGTTTCGTTGTTTCGTTGTTTCGTTGTTTCGTTGTTTCGTTGTTTCGTTGTTTCGTTGTTTCGTTGTTTCGTTGTTTCGTTGTTTCGTTGTTCGTTGTTTCGTTGTTTCGTTGTTTCGTTGTTTCGTTGTTTCGTTGTTTCGTTGTTTCGTTGTTTCGTTGTTTCGTTGTTTCGTTGTTTCGTTGTTTCGTTGTTTCGTTGTTTCGTTGTTTCGTTGTTTCGTTGTTTCGTTGTTTCGTTGTTTCGTTGTTTCGTTGTTTCGTTGTTTCGTTGTTTCGTTGTTTCGTTGTTTCGTTGTTTCGTTGTTTCGTTGTTTCGTTGTTTCGTTGTTTCGTTGTTTCGTTGTTTCGTTGTTTCGTTGTTTCGTTGTTTCGTTGTTTCGTTGTTTCGTTGTTTCGTTGTTTCGTTGTTTCGTTGTTTCGTTGTTTCGTTGTTTCGTTGTTTCGTTGTTTCGTTGTTTCGTTGTTTCGTTGTTTCGTTGTTTCGTTGTTTCGTTGTTTCGTTGTTTCGTTGTTTCGTTGTTTCGTTGTTTCGTTGTTTCGTTGTTTCGTTGTTTCGTTGTTTCGTTGTTTCGTTGTTTCGTTGTGTCGTTGTTTCGTTGGTTCTTTTGTTTCTTTGTCTCTTTGTTCGTTTGTTCATTTGTTCTTTTGTTCGTTGGTTCGTTGGTTCGTTGGTTCGTTGTTTCGTTGTTTCGTTGTTTCGTTGGTTCGTTGGTTCGTTGGTTCGTTGTTTCGTTGTTTCGTTGTTTCGTTGTTTCGTTGTTGTTTCGTTGTTTCGTTGTTTCGTTGTTTCGTTGTTTCGTTGTTTCGTTGTTTCGTTGTTTCGTTGTTTCGTTGTTTCGTTGTTTCGTTGTTTCGTTGTTTCGTTGTTTCGTTGTTTCGTTGTTTCGTTGTTTCGTTGTTTCGTTGTTTCGTTGTTTCGTTGTTTCGTTGTTTCGTTGTTTCGTTGTTTCGTTGTTTCGTTGTTTCGTTGTTTCGTTGTTTCGTTGTTTCGTTGTTTCGTTGTTTCGTTGTTTCGTTGTTTCGTTGTTTCGTTGTTTCGTTGTTTCGTTGTTTCGTTGTTTCGTTGTTTCGTTGTTTCGTTGTTTCGTTGTTTCGTTGTTTCGTTGTTTCGTTGTTTCGTTGTTTCGTTGTTTCGTTGTTTCGTTGTTTCGTTGTTTCGTTGTTTCGTTGTTTCGTTGTTTCGTTGTTTCGTTGTTTCGTTGTTTCGTTGTTTCGTTGTTTCGTTGTTTCGTTGTTTCGTTGTTTCGTTGTTTCGTTGTTTCGTTGTTTCGTTGTTTCGTTGTTTCGTTGTTTCGTTGTTTCGTTGTTTCGTTGTTTCGTTGTTTCGTTGTTTCGTTGTTTCGTTGTTTCGTTGTTTCGTTGTTTCGTTGTTTCGTTGTTTCGTTGTTTCGTTGTTTCGTTGTTTCGTTGTTTCGTTGTTTCGTTGTTTCGTTGTTTCGTTGTTTCGTTGTTTCGTTGTTTCGTTGTTTCGTTGTTTCGTTGTTTCGTTGTTTCGTTGTTTCGTTGTTTCGTTGTTTCGTTGTTTCGTTGTTTCGTTGTTTCGTTGTTTCGTTGTTTCGTTGTTTCGTTGTTTCGTTGGTTCGTTGTTTCGTTGTTTCGTTGTTTCGTTGTTTCGTTGTGTCGTTGTTTCGTTGGTTCTTTTGTTTCTTTGTCTCTTTGTTCGTTTGTTCATTTGTTCTTTTGTTCGTTTGTTCGTTGGTTCGTTGGTTCGTTGGTTCGATGGTTCGTTGTTTCGTTGTTTCGTTGTTTCGTTGTTTCGTTGTTTCGTTGGTTCGTTGGTTCGTTGTTTCGTTGTTTCGTTGTTTCGTTGTTTCGTTGTTTCGTTGTTTCGTTGTTTCGTTGTTTCGTTGTTTCGTTGTTTCGTTGTTTCGTTGTTTAGTTGTTTAGTTGTTTCGTTGTTTCGTTGTTTCGTTGTTTCGTTGTTTCGTTGTTTCGTTGTTTCGTTGTTTCGTTGTTTCGTTGTTTCGTTGTTTCGTTGTTTCGTTGTTTCGTTGTTTCGTTGTTTCGTTGTTTCGTTGTTTCGTTGTTTCGTTGTTTCGTTGTGTCGTTGGTTCTTTTGTTTCTTTGTCTCTTTGTTCGTTTGTTCATTTGTTCTTTTGTTCGTTTGTTCGTTTGTTCGTTTGTTCGTTGGTTCGTTGGTTCGTTGGTTCGTTGTTTCGTTGTTTCGTTGTTTCGTTGTTTCGTTGTTTCGTTGTTTCGTTGTTTCGTTGTTTCGTTGTTTCGTTGTTTCGTTGTTTCGTTGTTTCGTTGTTTCGTTGTTTCGTTGTTTCGTTGTTTCGTTGTTTCGTTGTTTCGTTGTTTCGTTGTTTCGTTGTTTCGTTGTTTCGTTGTTTCGTTGTTTCGTTGTTTCGTTGTTTCGTTGTTTCGTTGTTTCGTTGTTTCGTTGTTTCGTTGTTTCGTTGTTTCGTTGTTTCGTTGTTTCGTTGTTTCGTTGTTTCGTTGTTTCGTTGTTTCGTTGTTTCGTTGTTTCGTTGTTTCGTTGTTTCGTTGTTTCGTTGTTTCGTTGTTTCGTTGTTTCGTTGTTTCGTTGTTTCGTTGTTTCGTTGTTTCGTTGTTTCGTTGTTTCGTTGTTTCGTTGTTTCGTTGTTTCGTTGTTTCGTTGTTTCGTTGTTTCGTTGTTTCGTTGTTTCGTTGTTCGTTGTTTCGTTGTTTCGTTGTTTCGTTGTTTCGTTGTTTCGTTGTTTCGTTGTTTCGTTGTTTCGTTGTTTCGTTGTTTCGTTGTTTCGTTGTTTCGTTGTTTCGTTGTTTCGTTGTTTCGTTGTTTCGTTGTTTCGTTGTTTCGTTGTTTCGTTGTTTCGTTGTTTCGTTGTTTCGTTGTTTCGTTGTTTCGTTGTTTCGTTGTTTCGTTGTTTCGTTGTTTCGTTGTTTCGTTGTTTCGTTGTTTCGTTGTTTCGTTGTTTCGTTGTTTCGTTGGTTCGTTGGTTCGTTGGTTCGTTGGTTCGTTGTTTCGTTGTTTCGTTGTTTCGTTGTTTCGTTGTTTCGTTGTTTCGTTGTTTCGTTGTTTCGTTGTTTCGTTGTTTCGTTGTTTCGTTGTTTCGTTGTTTCGTTGTTTCGTTGTTTCGTTGTTTCGTTGTTTCGTTGTTTCGTTGTTTCGTTGTTTCGTTGTTTCGTTGTTTCGTTGTTTCGTTGTTTCGTTGTTTCGTTGTTTCGTTGTTTCGTTGTTTCGTTGTTTCGTTGTTTCGTTGTTTCGTTGTTTCGTTGTTTCGTTGTTTCGTTGTTTCGTTGTTTCGTTGTTTCGTTGTTTCGTTGTTTCGTTGTTTCGTTGTTTCGTTGTTTCGTTGTTTCGTTGTTTCGTTGTTTCGTTGTTTCGTTGTTTCGTTGTTTCGTTGTTTCGTTGTTTCGTTGTTTCGTTGTTTCGTTGTTTCGTTGTTTCGTTGTTTCGTTGTTTCGTTGTTTCGTTGTTTCGTTGTTTCGTTGTTTCGTTGTTTCGTTGTTTCGTTGTTTCGTTGTTTCGTTGTTTCGTTGTTTCGTTGTTTCGTTGTTTCGTTGTTTCGTTGTTTCGTTGTTTCGTTGTTTCGTTGTTTCGTTGTTTCGTTGTTTCGTTGTTTCGTTGTTTCGTTGTTTCGTTGTTTCGTTGTTTCGTTGTTTCGTTGTTTCGTTGTTTCGTTGTTTCGTTGTTTCGTTGTTTCGTTGTTTCGTTGTTTCGTTGTTTCGTTGTTTCGTTGTTTCGTTGTTTCGTTGTTTCGTTGTTTCGTTGTTTCGTTGTTTCGTTGTTTCGTTGTTTCGTTGTTTCGTTGTTTCGTTGTTTCGTTGTTTCGTTGTTTCGTTGTTTCGTTGTTTCGTTGTTTCGTTGTTTCGTTGTTTCGTTGTTTCGTTGTTTCGTTGTTTCGTTGTTTCGTTGTTTCGTTGTTTCGTTGTTTCGTTGTTTCGTTGTTTCGTTGTTTCGTTGTTCGTTGTTTCGTTGTTTCGTTGTTTCGTTGTTTCGTTGTTTCGTTGTTTCGTTGTTTCGTTGTTTCGTTGTTTCGTTGTTTCGTTGTTTCGTTGTTTCGTTGGTTCGTTGGTTCGTTGTTTCGTTGTTTCGTTGTTTCGTTGTTTCGTTGTTTCGTTGTTTCGTTGGTTCGTTGTTTCGTTGTTTCGTTGTTTCGTTGTTTCGTTGTTTCGTTGTTTCGTTGTTTCGTTGTTTCGTTGTTTCGTTGTTTCGTTGTTTCGTTGTTTCGTTGTTTCGTTGTTTCGTTGTTTCGTTGTTTCGTTGTTTCGTTGTTTCGTTGTTTCGTTGTTTCGTTGTTTCGTTGTTTCGTTGTTTCGTTGTTTCGTTGTTTCGTTGTTTCGTTGTTTCGTTGTTTCGTTGTTTCGTTGTTTCGTTGTTTCGTTGTTTCGTTGGTTCGTTGTTTCGTTGGTTCGTTGGTTCCTTGGTTCGTTGGTTCGTTGGTTCGTTGGTTCGTTGGTTCGTTGTTTCGTTGTTTC
>NW_027488123.1:0-10075 GCF_050908995.1 Andrena cerasifolii | reverse complement strand
TTCTAATATCGGATTCAATATCGGTTTTTCAATATCAGTGTTTCAATATTTGTTCTCCAATATCGGTTTTTGAATATCGGTTCTAATATCGGATTCAATATCGGTTTTTCAATATCGGTTTTGCAATATCAGTTTTTCGATATAGGTTTTTCAATATCGGTTTTTCAATATCGGTTTTTCAATATCAGTTTTTCAATATTTGTTTTTCAATATCGGTTTTTCAATATCGGTTCTAATATCGGTTTCAATATCGGTTTTTCAATACGGTTTTTCAATATCGGTTTTTCAATATCAGTGTTTCAATATTTGTTCTCCAATATCGGTTTTTGAATATCGGTTCTAATATCGGATTCAATATCGGTTTTTCAATATCGGTTCTAATATCGGTTTCAATATCGGTTTTTCAATATCGGTTTTTCAATATCAGTTTTTCGATATCAGTTTTTCAATATTTGTTTTTCAATATCGGTTCTAATATCGGATTCAATATCGGTTTTTCAATATCGGTTCTAATATCGGATTCAATATCGGTTTTTCAATATCGGCTCTAATATCGGTTTCAATATCGGTTTTTCAATAATCGGTTTTTCCAATATCGGTTTTTCGATATCAGTTCTTCAATATTTGTTCTCCAATATCGGTTTTTGAATATCGGTTCTAATATCGGATTCAATATCGGTTTTTCAATATCGGTTCTAATATCGGTTTCAATATCGGTTTTTCAATATCGGTTTTCAATATCAGTTTTCGATATCAGTTTTTCAATATTTGTTTTTCAATATCGGTTCTAATATCGGATTCAATATCGGTTTTTCAATATCGGTTCTAATATCGGATTCAATATCGGTTTTTCAATATCGGTTCTAATATCGGATTCAATACCGGTTTTTCAATATCGGTTTTTCAATATCAGTTTTTCGATATCAGTTCTTCAATATTTGTTCTCCAATATCGGTTTTTGAATATCGGTTCTAATATCGGATTCAATATCGGTTTTTCAATATCGGTTCTAATATCGGATTCAATACCGGTTTTTCAATATCGGTTTTTCAATATCAGTTTTTCGATATCAGTTTTTCAATATTTGTTCTCCAATATCGGTTTTTGAATATCGGTTCTAATATCGGATTCAATATCGGTTTTTCAATATCGGTTTTGCAATATCAGTTTTTCGATATAGGTTTTTCAATATCGGTTTTTCAATATCGGTTCTAATATCGGATTCAATATCGGTTTTTCAATATCGGTTCTAATATCGGATTCAATACCGGTTTTTCAATATCGCTTTTTCAATATCAGTTTTTCGATATCAGTTTTACAATATTTGTTCTCCAATATCGGTTTTTGAATATCGGTTCTAATATCGGATTCAATATCGGTTTTGCAATATCAGTGTTTCAATATTTGTTCTCCAATATCGGTTTTTGAATATCGGTTCAAATATCGGATTCAATATCGGTTTTTCAATATCGGTTCTAATATCGGTTTCAATATCGGTTTTTCAATATCGGTTTTTCAATATCAGTTTTTCGATATCAGTTTTTCAATATTTGTTTTTCAATATCGGTTCTAATATCGGATTCAATATCGGTTCTAATATCGGATCCAATATCGGTTTTTCAATATCGGTTCTAATATCGGATTCAATACCGGTTTTTCAATATCGGTTTTTCAATATCAGTTTTTCGATATCAGTTCTTCAATATTTGTTCTCCAATATCGGTTTTTGAATATCGGTTCTAATATCGGATTCAATATCGGTTTTTCAATATCGGTTCTAATATCGGATTCAATACCGGTTTTTCAATATCGCTTTTTCAATATCAGTTTTTCGATATCAGTTTTACAATATTTGTTCTCCAATATCGGTTTTTGAATATCGGTTCTAATATCGGATTCAATATCGATTTTTCAATATCGGTTTTTCAATATCGGTTTTTCAATATCAGTTTTTCAATATTTGTTCTCCAATATCGGTTTTTGAATATCGGTTCTAATATCGGATTCAATATCGGTTTTTCAATATCGGTTTTGCAATATCAGTTTTTCGATATAGGTTTTTCAATATCGGTTTTTCAATATCGGTTTTTCAATATCAGTTTTTCAATATTTGTTTTTCAATATCGGTTTTTCAATATCGGTTCTAATATCGGTTTCAATATCGGTTTTTCAATACGGTTTTTCAATATCGGTTTTTCAATATCAGTTTTTCAATATTTGTTCTCCAATATCGGTTTTTGTATATCGGTTCTAATATCGGATTCAATATCGGTTTTTCAATATCAGTGTTTCAATATTTGTTCTCCAATATCGGTTTTTGAATATCGGTTCAAATATCGGATTCAATATCGGTTTTTCAATATCGGTTCTAATATCGGTTTCAATATCGGTTTTTCAATATCGGTTTTTCAATATCAGTTTTTCGATATCAGTTTTTCAATATTTGTTTTTCAATGTCGGTTTTTGAATATCGGTTCAATATCGGTTTTTCAATATCAGTTTTTCAATATTTGTTCTCCAATATCGGTTTTTGAATATCGGTCAATATCGGTTTTTCAATATCAGTTTTTCAATATTTGTTTTTCAATATCGGTTTTTCAATATCGGTTCTAATATCGGTTTCAATATCGGTTTTTCAATATCGGTTTTTCAATATCGGTTTTTCAATATCAGTTTTTCGATATCAGTTTTTCAATATTTGCTTTACAATATCGGTTTTTCAATATCGGTTCTAATATCGGAATCAATATCGGTTTTTCAATATCGGTTCTAATATCGGATTCAATATCTGTTTTTCAATATCGGTTTTTCAATATCAGTTTTTCGATATCAGTTTTTCAATATTTGTTTTTCAATATCGGTTCTAATATCGGTTTCAATATCGGTTTTTCAATATCGGTTTTTCAATATCGGTTTTTCAATATCGGTTTTTCAATATCAGTTTTTCAATATTTGTTCTCCAATATCGGTTTTTGTATATCGGTTCTAATATCGGATTCAATATCGGTTTTTCAATATCAGTGTTTCAATATTTGTTCTCCAATATCGGTTTTTGAATATCGGTTCTAATATCGGATTCAATATCGGTTTTTCAATATCGGTTCTAATATCGGATTCAATATCGGTTTTTCAATATCGGTTTTTCAATATCAGTTTTTCGATATCAGTTTTTCAATATTTGTTCTCCAATATCGGTTTTTGAATATCGGTTCTAATATCGGATTCAATATCGGTTTTTCAATATCGGTTTTTCAATATCAGTTTTTCGATATCAGTTTTTCAATATTTGTTTTTCAATATTTGTTTTTCAATATCGGTTCTAATATCGGTTTCAATATCGGTTTTTCAATATCGGTTTTTCAATATCGGTTTTTCAATATCGGTTTTTCAATATCAGTTTTTCAATATTTGTTCTCCAATATCGGTTTTTGTATATCGGTTCTAATATCGGATTCAATATCGGTTTTTCAATATCAGTGTTTCAATATTTGTTCTCCAATATCGGTTTTTGAATATCGGTTCTAATATCGGATTCAATATCGGTTTTTCAATATCGGTTCTAATATCGGTTTCAATATCGGTTTTTCAATATCGGTTTTTCAATATCAGTTTTTCGATATCAGTTCTTCAATATTTGTTCTCCAATATCGGTTTTTGAATATCGGTTCTAATATCGGATTCAATATCGGTTTTTCAATATCGGTTCTAATATCGGATTCAATACCGGTTTTTCAATATCGCTTTTTCAATATCAGTTTTTCGATATCAGTTTTTCAATATTTGTTCTCCAATATCGGTTTTTGAATATCGGTTCTAATATCGGATTCAATATCGGTTTTTCAATATCGGTTTTGCAATATCAGTTTTTCGATATAGGATTTTCAATATCGGTTTTTCAATATCGGTTTTTCAATATCAGTTTTTCAATATTTGTTTTTCAATATCGGTTTTTCAATATCAGTTTTTCAATATTTCTTTTTCAATATCGGTTTTTCAATATCGGTTCTAATATCGGTTTCAATATCGGTTTTTCAATACGGTTTTTCAATATCGGTTTTTCAATATCAGTTTTTCAATATTTGTTCTCCAATATCGGTTTTTGTATATCGGTTCTAATATCGGATTCAATATCGGTTTTTCAATATCAGTGTTTCAATATTTGTTCTCCAATATCGGTTTTTGAATATCGGTTCTAATATCGGATTCAATATCGGTTTTTCAATATCGGTTTTGCAATATCAGTTTTTCGATATAGGTTTTTCAATATCGGTTTTTCAATATCGGTTTTTCAATATCAGTTTTTCAATATTTGTTTTTCAATATCGGTTTTTCAATATCGGTTCTAATATCGGTTTCAATATCGGTTTTTCAATACGGTTTTTCAATATCGGTTTTTCAATATCAGTGTTTCAATATTTGTTCTCCAATATCGGTTTTTGAATATCGGTTCTAATATCGGATTCAATATCGGTTTTTCAATATCGGTTCTAATATCGGTTTCAATACGGGTTTTCAATATCGGTTTTTCAATATCAGTTTTTCGATATCAGTTTTTCAATATTTGTTTTTCAATATCGGTTCTAATATCGGATTCAATATCGGTTCTAATATCGGATTCAATATCGGTTTTTCAATATCGGTTCTAATATCGGATTCAATACCGGTTTTTCAATATCGGTTTTTCAATATCAGTTTTTCGATATCAGTTCTTCAATATTTGTTCTCCAATATCGGTTTTTGAATATCGGTTCTAATATCGGATTCAATATCGGTTTTTCAATATCGGTTCTAATATCGGATTCAATACCGGTTTTTCAATATCGGTTTTTCAATATCAGTTTTTCGATATCAGTTTTTCAATATTTGTTCTCCAATATCGGTTTTTGAATATCGGTTCTAATATCGGATTCAATATCGGTTTTTCAATATCGGTTTTGCAATATCAGTTTTTCGATATAGGTTTTTCAATATCGGTTTTTCAATATCGGTTCTAATATCGGATTCAATATCGGTTTTTCAATATCAGTTTTTCGATATCAGTTTTTCAATATTTGTTTTTCAATATCGGTTCTAATATCGGTTTCAATATCGGTTTTTCAATACGGTTTTTCAATATCGGTTTTTCAATATCAGTTTTTCAATATTTGTTCTCCAATATCGGTTTTTGTATATCGGTTCTAATATCGGATTCAATATCGGTTTTTCAATATCAGTGTTTCAATATTTGTTCTCCAATATCGGTTTTTGAATATCGGTTCAAATATCGGATTCAATATCGGTTTTTCAATATCGGTTCTAATATCGGTTTCAATATCGGTTTTTCAATATCGGTTTTTCAATATCAGTTTTTCGATATCAGTTTTTCAATATTTGTTTTTCAATATCGGTTCTAATATCGGATCCAATATCGGTTTTTCAATATCGGTTCTAATATCGGATTCAATACCGGTTTTTCAATATCGGTTTTTCAATATCAGTTTTTCGATATCAGTTCTTCAATATTTGTTCTCCAATATCGGTTTTTGAATATCGGTTCTAATATCGGATTCAATATCGGTTTTTCAATATCGGTTCTAATATCGGATTCAATACCGGTTTTTCAATATCGCTTTTTCAATATCAGTTTTTCGATATCAGTTTTTCAATATTTGTTCTCCAATATCGGTTTTTGAATATCGGTTCTAATATCGGATTCAATATCGGTTTTTCAATATCGGTTTTTCAATATCGGTTTTTCAATATCGGTTTTGCAATATCAGTTTTTCGATATAGGTTTTTCAATATCGGTTTTTCAATATCGGTTCTAATATCGGATTCAATATCGGTTTTGCAATATCAGTTTTTCGATATAGGTTTTTCAATATCGGTTTTTCAATATCGGTTTTTCAATATCAGTTTTTCAATATGTGTTCTCCAATATCGGTTTTTCAATATCAGTTTTTCGATATCAGTTTTTCAATATTTGTTTTTCAATGTCGGTTTTTGAATATCGGTTCAATATCGGTTTTTCAATATCAGTTTTTCAATATTTGTTCTCCAATATCGGTTTTTGAATATCGGTC
Source organism: Andrena cerasifolii (assembly GCF_050908995.1). Lineage (NCBI taxonomy): Eukaryota > Metazoa > Arthropoda > Insecta > Hymenoptera > Andrenidae > Andrena > Andrena cerasifolii. The sequence continues at coordinate 4,013 of NW_027488123.1, read as the reverse complement.
AATATCGGTTTTTCAATATCAGTTTTTCAATATTTGTTTTTCAATATCGGTTTTTCAATATCGGTTCTAATATCGGATTCAATATCGGTTTTTCAATATCGGTTTTTCAATATCGGTTTTTCAATATCAGTTTTTCAATATTTGTTCTCCAATATCGGTTTTTGTATATCGGTTCTAATATCGGATTCAATATCGGTTTTTCAATATCAGTGTTTCAATATTTGTTCTCCAATATCGGTTTTTGAATATCGGTTCTAATATCGGATTCAATATCAGTTTTTCGATATCAGTTTTTCAATATTTGTTTTTCAATATCGGTTTTTCAATATCGGTTCTAATATCGGATTCAATATCGGTTTTTCAATATCGGTTCTAATATCGGATTCAATATCGGTTTTGCAATATCAGTTTTTCGATATAGGTTTTTCAATATCGGTTTTTCAATATCGGTTTTTCAATATCAGTTTTTCAATATGTGTTCTCCAATATCGGTTTTTCAATATCAGTTTTTCGATATCAGTTTTTCAATATTTGTTTTTCAATGTCGGTTTTTGAATATCGGTTCAATATCGGTTTTTCAATATCAGTTTTTCAATATTTGTTCTCCAATATCGGTTTTTGAATATCGGTCAATATCGGTTTTTCAATATCAGTTTTTCAATATTTGTTTTTCAATATCGGTTTTTCAATATCGGTTCTAATATCGGTTTCAATATCGGTTTTTCAATATCGGTTTTTCAATATCGGTTTTTCAATATCAGTTTTTCGATATCAGTTTTTCAATATTTGCTTTACAATATCGGTTTTTCAATATCGGTTCTAATATCGGATCAATATCGGTTTTTCAATATCGGTTCTAATATCGGATTCAATATCGGTTTTTCAATATCGGTTTTTCAATATCAGTTTTTCGATATCAGTTTTTCAATATTTGTTTTTCAATATCGGTTCTAATATCGGTTTCAATATCGGTTTTTCAATATCGGTTTTTCAATATCGGTTTTTTCAATATCAGTTTTTCAATATTTGTTCTCCAATATCGGTTTTTGTATATCGGTTCTAATATCGGATTCAATATCGGTTTTTCAATATCAGTGTTTCAATATTTGTTCTCCAATATCGGTTTTTGAATATCGGTTCTAATATCGGATTCAATATCGGTTTTTCAATATCGGTTCTAATATCGGATTCAATATCGGTTTTTCAATATCGGTTTTTCAATATCAGTTTTTCGATATCAGTTTTTCAATATTTGTTCTCCAATATCGGTTTTTGAATATCGGTTCTAATATCGGATTCAATATCGGTTTTTCAATATCGGTTTTTCAATATCAGTTTTTCGATATCAGTTTTTCAATATTTGTTTTTCAATATTTGTTTTTCAATATCGGTTCTAATATCGGTTTCAATATCGGTTTTTCAATATCGGTTTTTCAATATCGGTTTTTCAATATCGGTTTTTCAATATCAGTTTTTCAATATTTGTTCTCCAATATCGGTTTTTGTATATCGGTTCTAATATCGGATTCAATACCGGTTTTTCAATATCAGTGTTTCAATATTTGTTCTCCAATATCGGTTTTTGAATATCGGTTCTAATATCGGATTCAATATCGGTTTTTCAATATCGGTTCTAATATCGGTTTCAATATCGGTTTTTCAATATCGGTTTTTCAATATCAGTTTTTCGATATCAGTTTTTCAATATTTGTTTTTCAATATCGGTTCTAATATCGGATTCAATATCGGTTTTTCAATATCGGTCCTAATATCGGATTCAATACCGGTTTTTCAATATCGGTTTTTCAATATCAGTTTTTCGATATCAGTTTTTCAATATTTGTTCTCCAATATCGGTTTTTGAATATCGGTTCTAATATCGGATTCAATATCGGTTTTTCAATATCGGTTTTGCAATATCAGTTTTTCGATATAGGTTTTTCAATATCGGTTTTTCAATATCGGTTCTAATATCGGATTCAATATCGGATTTTCAATATCAGTTTTTCGATATCAGTTTTTCAATATTTGTTTTTCAATATCGGTTCTAATATCGATTTCAATATCGGTTTTTCAATACGGTTTTTCAATATCGGTTTTTCAATATCAGTTTTTCAATATTTGTTCTCCAATATCGGTTTTTGTATATCGGTTCTAATATCGGATTCAATATCGGTTTTTCAATATCAGTGTTTCAATATTTGTTCTCCAATATCGGTTTTTGAATATCGGTTCTAATATCGGATTCAATATCGGTTTTTCAATATCGGTTTTGCAATATCAGTTTTTCGATATAGGTTTTTCAATATCGGTTTTTCAATATCGGTTTTTCAATATCAGTTTTTCAATATTTGTTTTTCAATATCGGTTTTTCAATATCGGTTCTAATATCGGTTTCAATATCGGTTTTTCAATACGGTTTTTCAATATCGGTTTTTCAATATCAGTTTTTCAATATTTGTTCTCCAATATCGGTTTTTGTATATCGGTTCTAATATCGGATTCAATATCGGTTTTTCAATATCAGTGTTTCAATATTTGTTCTCCAATATCGGTTTTTGAATATCGGTTCTAATATCGGATTCAATATCAGTTTTTCGATATCAGTTTTTCAATATTTGTTTTTCAATATCGGTTTTTTAATATCGGTTCTAATATCGGATTCAATATCGGTTTTTCAATATTGGTTCTAATATCGGATTCAATATCGGTTTTGCAATATCAGTTTTTCGATATAGGTTTTTCAATATCGGTTTTTCAATATGTGTTCTCCAATATCGGTTTTTCAATATCAGTTTTTCGATATCAGTTTTTCAATATTTGTTTTTCAATGTCGGTTTTTGAATATCGGTTCAATATCGGTTTTTCAATATCAGTTTTTCAATATTTGTTCTCCAATATCGGTTTTTGAATATCGGTTCAATATCGGTTTTTCAATATCAGTTTTTCAATATTTGTTTTTCAATATCGGTTTTTCAATATCGGTTCTAATATCGGTTTCAATATCGGTTTTTCAATACGGTTTTTCAATATCGGTTTTTCAATATCAGTTTTTCAATATTTGTTCTCCAATATCGGTTTTTGAATATCGGTTCTAATATCGGATTCAATATCGGTTTTTCAATATCGGTTTTTCAATATCGGTTTTTCAATATCAGCTTTTCAATATTTGTTCTCCAATATCGGTTTTTGAATATCGGTTCTAACATCGGATTCAATATCGGTTTTTCAATATCGGTTTTTCAATATCGGTTTTTGAATATCGGTTTTTCAATATCAGTTTTTCGATATCAGTTTTTCAATATTTGTTTTTCAATATCGGTTTTTCAATATCGGTTCTAATATCGGATTCAATATCGGTTTTTCAATATCGGTTCTAATATCGGATTCAATATCGGTTTTGCAATATCAGTTTTTCGATATAGGTTTTTCAATATCGGTTTTTCAATATCGGTTTTTCAATATCAGTTTTTCAATATGTGTTCTCCAATATCGGTTTTTGAATATCGGTTTTTGAATATCAGTTTTTCAATATTTGTTCTCCAATATCGGTTTTTGAATATCGGTTCTAATATCGGATTCAATATCGGTTTTTCAATATCAGTTTTTTCGATATCAGATTTTCAATATTTGTTTTTCAATATCGGTTTTTCAATATCGGTTTTTCAATATCAGTTTTTCGATATCAGTTTTTCAATATTTGTTCTCCAATATTGGTTTTTGAATATCGGTTCTAATATCGGATTCAATATCGGTTTTTCAATATCAGTTTTTCGATATCAGTTTTTCAATATTTGCTTTACAATATCGGTTTTTCAATATCGGTTCTAATATCGGAATCAATATCGGTTTTTCAATATCGGTTCTAATATCGGTTTCAATATCGGTTTTTCAATATCAGTTTTTCGATATAGGTTTTTCAATATCGGTTTTTCAATATCGGTTTTTCAATATCAGTTTTTCAATATTTGTTCTCCAATATCGGTGTTTGAATATCGGTTCTAATATCGGAT
>NW_027488122.1:0-10088 GCF_050908995.1 Andrena cerasifolii | reverse complement strand
AATAATATTTTAAAATTTTAAAAAAAAAATTTATTTCTTTTAAATTTTTATTTATTTATTTTTTTTTGATTTCTTGATTTTTTTATTTTTCTTTTAAATTATCGTATTTTTTTATTTAAATTATTTTTGTATTTTAAAATTTTTTATTTTAATTTTTTTATATTTTTTTTAAATTTTTTTAAAAAATTTTTTAAAAAATTTTATAAATTTTATTTAAAATTTAAAAAAAAAATTTTTTAATTTTTTATTTTTTTTTTAATTTTTCTCAAGTTTAATTTTTTAAATTTTTTTAAAAATTTAAAAATTTTTTTTTTAAATTTTGTTTTAATTTTTTAACAATTTTTTTAAAAAAAATTTTATTTATGTTTTTAAAATTTTTTTATTTTTTTTATTTTTTTATTTATTTTTGTTTTAAATTTTTTTTTAAATTTTAAAAAATTTTAAAAGATTTTATAAAATTTAAAAATAAAAAAAATTAAAAAATATAGAAAAAAATTAAAAAATATATACAATTTTTTTTAAAAAATTATAAGAAAATTAAAAAAAATTTAAAAATTTAAAAAAAATTTAAAAAAATAAAACAAAAGAAAAATGAAAATTAAAAAAAAAAAATTTAATTTTAAAAACATTTTTTGATATAAAAAAATTATAATTTTTAAAAAAAAATTAAAATTTTTTAAAAATTTTAAAAATAATAATTTAAAACAAATATAAGTAAAAAAAATAAAAATAAATTTAAAAATAAAAAAAAATAAAAAAAAAATTTCAAAATTAAAAAAAAATTTTAAAAAATAAAAAAAAAATTTAAAAATTGTGTTAAAAAATTAAAACAAATTTTTTAAAAAAAAATTTAAAAAATTAAAAAATAATAAGGAAATTAAAAAAAAATTTAAAAATTAAAAAAAAATTTAAAAATAAAATAAAATAAAAATAAAAATTTAAAAAAAATTAAAGAAATTTAAAAAACATTTTTTTAAATAAAAAAAAAATAATTTTTTAAAAATTAAATTTTTTAAATTTAAAAAAATAATAAAGCAAAGAAAAATTTAAAAATATTAAAAAAAAATTTTAAATTTAAAAATATTTTTAAAATTTTTTAAAAATAATAATAATTTAAAACAAAAATAAATAAAAAGAATAAAAAAAATTAAAAGCAAAAAAATATACAAATTTAAAAAAAAGTAACAAAAAACTAAAAACAAAGATTTTTTTAAAAAAATAATAATAATAAATGAATTAAAGGAAAACTAAATAAAAATTATTTTTTAAAAATTCTTTAAAAAAAATTTAAAAAATTTAAAAATAAAAAAAATATACAAAAATTTAAAAGAAAAATAAAAAAATTAAAAAGTTTTTAAAAAAATTTGAAAAATTTAAAAAAAAAATTTAAAAAATAAAACATAATTTAAAAAAAAAATAAAAAAAATTTTTTTAAAAATTTTAAAATATAAAAAAAAAATTTAAAAAAATATACGAAAAATTTAAAAGAAAAATAAAAAAATTAAAAAATCAAAAAAATAAACAAATAAAAATTTTTAAAAAACAAAAAAATTTTTAAAAATTTTGTTAAAAAATTAAAACAATTTTTTTAAAAATAAAATTTAAAAAAAATTATAGAAATTTAAAAAACATTTTTTTAAATAAAAAAAAATAATTTTTTAAAAATTAAATTTTTTAAATTTAAAAAAATAATAAAGCAAAGAAAAATTTAAAAATATTAAAAAAAAAGTTTTAAATTTAAAAATATTTTTAAATTTTTTTAAAAATAATAATAATTTAAAACAAAAATAAATAAAAAGAATAAAAAAAATTAAAAGTTAAAAAAATATACAAATTTAAAAAAAAGTAACAAAAAACTAAAAAGAAAGATTTTTTTAAAAAAATAATAATAATAAATGAATTAAAGGAAAATTAAATATAATTTTTTTTTTAAAATTCTTTTAAAAAAAATTTAAAATTTTTTTAAAAAAATTTAAAAAAAAAGTAAAAAAAATTAAAAAAAAATGAAAACAAAGAATTAATAAAAAAATTTAAAATATAAAAAAATATAAAATAAAAAATATACAAAAATTTAAATGAAAAATAAAGAAAATAAAAAGTTTTAAAAAAAATATAAATTTTTTTTAAAAAAATTAAAAAAAAATTAAAAAAAAAATTTTTTAAATTTTAAAAATTTAAAAAAAATAAAGAATTTTTTAAAAATATTGTTAAAAAATTAAAACAAAATTTAAAAAAAAAATTAAAAAAGATTTTAAATAAAATTTAAGAAATTTTTTTAAAAAATAATAAGAAAATTAAAAAAAAAATTAAAAATTTAAAAAAATTTTAAAAAATAAAATAAAAGAAAAATGAAAATTAAAAAAAATTTAATTTTAAAATCATTTTTTGATATAAAAAAATTATAATGTGAAAAAAAATTTTAAATTTTTAAAAAAATTTAAAAATAATAATTTAAAACAAATATAAATAAAAAAAAATAAAAAAAATTTAAAAATAAAAAAAAAATAAAAAAAATTTTAAAATTAAAAAAAATTTAAAAAATAAAAATATATACCAATTTAAAAAAAATAAACAAAAAATTTTAAAAATTAAAAAATTAAAATTAAGAAATTTTTTTAAAAAAAATAATATTAATAAATGAATTAAAGGAAAATTAAATAAAATTTATTTTTTTTTAAATTCTTTAAAAAAAAATTAAAAAATTTAAAAATAAAAAAAAATATACAAAAATTTAAAAGAAAAATAAAAAAACTAAAAAGTTTTTAAAAAAATTTGAAAAATTTAAAAAAAATTTAAAAAAATTTTTTTTAAAGTTTTTTAAATTTTTTAAATAACATTTTAAAAAATTTTGTTTTAAATTTTGTTTTAATTTTTTAGCAATTTTTTTTAAAAAAAATTATTTATGTTTTTTAAATTTTTTTCTTAATTTTTTAACAATTTTTTAAAATTTTTTATCAATTTTTTAAAATTTTTTATCAATTTTTTAAAATTTTTTCTAAAAATTTTTTAAATTTTTTTTGAAAAATTTTTTAATTTTTTTTTATTTTTTTTTAAATTATATATTAATTTTTTTCTTTTTTTAAATTTTTTATTTTAATTTTTTTTAAATTTTTTAAAGAATTTTTAAAAAAGATAATTTTTATTTAGTTTTCCTTTAATTCATTTATTATTATTTTTTTTAAATTTCTTTTTTTTAGTTTTTTGTTATTTTTTTTAAATTTGTATATTTCTTTTATTTTAAAATTTTTTTTTATTTTTTTTTGTTTTAATTTATTATTTTTTTTAAATTTTTTAATAATATTTTAAAATTTTAAAAAAAAAATTTATTTCTTTTAAATTTTTATTTATTTATTTTTTTTTGATTTCTTGATTTTTTTATTTTTCTTTTAAATTATCGTATTTTTTTATTTAAATTATTTTTGTATTTTAAAATTTTTTATTTTAATTTTTTTATATTTTTTTAAAATTTTTTTAAAAAATTTTTTAAAAAATTTTATAAATTTTATTTAAAATTTAAAAAAAAAATTTTTTAATTTTTTATTTTTTTTTTAATTTTTCTCAAGTTTAATTTTTTAAATTTTTTTAAAAATTTAAAAATTTTTTTTTTAAATTTTGTTTTAATTTTTTAACAATTTTTTTAAAAAAAATTTTATTTATGTTTTTAAAATTTTTTTATTTTTTTTATTTTTTTATTTATTTTTGTTTTAAATTTTTTTTTAAATTTTAAAAAATTTTAAAAGATTTTATAAAATTTAAAAATAAAAAAAATTAAAAAATATAGAAAAAAATTAAAAAATATATACAATTTTTTTTAAAAAATTATAAGAAAATTAAAAAAAATTTAAAAATTTAAAAAAAATTTAAAAAAATAAAACAAAAGAAAAATGAAAATTAAAAAAAAAATTTTAATTTTAAAAACATTTTTTGATATAAAAAAATTATAATTTTTAAAAAAAAATTAAAATTTTTTAAAAATTTTAAAAATAATAATTTAAAACAAATATAAGTAAAAAAAATAAAAATAAATTTAAAAATAAAAAAAAATAAAAAAAAAATTTCAAAATTAAAAAAAAATTTTAAAAAATAAAAAAAAATTTAAAAATTGTGTTAAAAAATTAAAACAAATTTTTTAAAAAAAAATTTAAAAAATTAAAAAATAATAAGGAAATTAAAAAAAAATTTAAAAATTAAAAAAAAATTTAAAAATAAAATAAAATAAAAATAAAAATTTAAAAAAAATTAAAGAAATTTAAAAAACATTTTTTTAAATAAAAAAAAAATAATTTTTTAAAAATTAAATTTTTTAAATTTAAAAAAATAATAAAGCAAAGAAAAATTTAAAAATATTAAAAAAAAATTTTAAATTTAAAAATATTTTTAAAATTTTTTAAAAATAATAATAATTTAAAACAAAAATAAATAAAAAGAATAAAAAAATTAAAAGCAAAAAAATATACAAATTTAAAAAAAAGTAACAAAAAACTAAAAACAAAGATTTTTTTAAAAAAATAATAATAATAAATGAATTAAAGGAAAACTAAATAAAAATTATTTTTTAAAAAATTCTTTTAAAAAAATTAAAAAATTTAAAAATAAAAAAAATATACAAAAATTTAAAAGAATAATAAAAAAACTAAAAAGTTTTTAAAAAAATTTGAAAAATTTAAAAAAAAATTTAAAAAAATAAAACATAATTTAAAAAAAAATTATAAAAAATTTTTTTTAAAAATTTTAAAATATAAAAAAAAATTAAAAATAAAAAAAATATACAAAAAATTTAAAAGAAAAATAAAAAAATTAAAAATAAAAAAAATAAACAAATAAAAATTTTTAAAAAACAAAAAAAATTTTTAAAATTTTGTTAAAAAATTAAAACAATTTTTTTAAAAATAAAATTAAAAAAAAATTATAAGAAAATTTAAAAAAAATATAAAAATTTAAAAAAATTAAAAAAAAAATAAAATAAAAGAAAAATGAAAATTAAAAAAAAAATTTTAATTTTAAAAACATTTTTTGATATAAAAAAATTATAATTTTAAAAAAAAATTTTAAATTTTTTAAAAATTTTAAAAATAATAATTTAAAACAAATATAAATAAAAAAATAAAATTAAATTTTAAAATAAAAAAAAATAAAAAAAAATTTCAAAATTAAAAAAAAATTTTACAAAATAAAAAAATTTTTAAAAATTGTGTTAAAAAATTAAAACAAATTTTTTAAAAAAAATTTAAAAAATTAAAAAATAATAAGGAAATTAAAAAAAAATTTTAAAAATTAAAAAAAAATTTAAAAATAAAATAAATTAAAAATAAAAATTTAAAAAAAATTAAAGAAATTTAAAAAACATTTTTTTAAATAAAAAAAAATAATTTTTTAAAAATTAAATTTTTTAAATTTAAAAAAATAATAAAGCAAAGAAAAATTTAAAAATATTAAAAAAAATTTTAAATTTAAAAATATTTTAAATTTTTTTAAAAATAATGATAATTTAAAACAAAAATAAATAAAAAGAATAAAAAAATTAAAAGTAAAAAAATATACAAATTTAAAAAAAAGTAACAAAAAACTAAAAAGAAAGATTTTTTTAAAAAAATAATAATAATAAATGAATTAAAGGAAAACTAAATAAAAATTATTTTTTAAAAAATTCTTTAAAAAAAATTAAAAAATTTATAAATAAAAAAAATATACAAAAATTTAAAAGAAAAATAAAAAAACTAAAAAGTTTTTAAAAAAATTTGAAAAATTTAAAAAAAAATTTAAAAAAATAAAATTTAAAAAAAAATTATAAAAAAATTTTTTAAAAATTTTAAAATATAAAAAAATTAAAATAAAGGATTTTTTAAAAAAATAATAATAATAAATGAATTAAAGGAAAATTAAATATAATTTTTTTTAAAATTCTTTTTAAAAAAATTTAAAATTTTTTTTTTAAAATTTAAAAAAAAAGTAAAAAAAAATTAAAAAAAATGAAAACAAAGAATTAAAATAAAAAATTTAAAATATAAAAAAATATAAAATAAAAAAAATTTACAAAAATTTAAAAGAAAAATAAAGAAAATAAAAAGTTTTAAAAAAAATATAAATTTTTTTTAAAAAAATTAAAAAAAAAATTAAAAAAAAATTTTTAAAAATTTAAAAAATTTTAAAAAAATAAAGAATTTGTTTAAAATATTGTTAAAAAATTAAAACAAAATTAAAAAAAAAATTAAAAAAGATTTTAAATAAAATTTAAGAAATTTTTTAAAAAAATTTAAAAAAATTAAAAAAATAATTTTTTAAATATAAAAAATAAGAAAAAATTTAAAAAAAAAATAAAATTTTTTTAAAAAAAATTGTTAAAAAATTAAAACAAAATTTTTTAAAAAATTTTTAAAAATTAAAAAAAAATTTTAAATTTGAAGAAAATTAAAAAAAATTAAAATAAAAGGAAAATAAAAAAATAAAATAAAAAACAATTTACAAAAATTTAAAGAAAAATAAAAAAATTTTAAAAAAATAAACAAATAAAAATTAAAAAAATTTTTTTTTTAATTTCTAAATATTTATGTTTTGATTTTTGTTTTAATTTTTTAACAATTTTTTTTTTAAAAATTATTTATGTTTTTTAAATTTTTTTTCTAATTTTTTTTATTTTCTTTATTTTTTTATTTTTTTATTTATTTTTGTTTTAAGTTATTATTTTTTTTTAAAAATTTAAAAAAAATTTAAAAGAATTTAAAAAATTTAAAACAATTTTAAAATATAAAAAATTTAAAAATAAAAAAATTTAAAAATATAGAAAAAATAAAAACATATATACAAATTTTTCTTAAAAAAATTATAAGAAAATTAAAAAAAAATTGTAAAAAAATTAAAACAAAATTTAAAACAAAAATTTTTAAAAATTTTTTTAAAAAATTTTAAAATAAAAAAAAAAATTTTAAATTTGAAAAAAAAATTAAAAAATTAAAATAAAAGAAAAAAATTAAAATAAAAAAAATATACAAAAATTTAATGAAAAATAAAAAAAAATAAAAAAAATTAAAAATTTTAAAAAATTAAAAAAATTTAAAAAATTTAAAGAAATTTAAAAATTTTAAAAAAATTTAAAAAAATTTTCAAAAAAAATTTTAAAAATTTTTAGAAAAAATTAAAAAAATTAAAATAAAAAATATGAAAAAAAGAAAAAAAATAATAAATAATTTAAAAAAAAATTAAAAAAATTTTTTTTTAAAGTTTTTTAAATTTTTTAAAAAACATTTTAAAAAATTTTGTTTTAAATTTTGTTTTAATTTTTTAGCAATTTTTTTTAAAAAAAAATTATTTATGTTTTTTAAATTTTTTTCTTAATTTTTTAACAATTTTTGAAAAATTTTTTATCAATTTTTTAAAATTTTTTCTAAAAATTTTTTAAATTTTTTTTGAAAATTTTTTAATTTTTTTTTATTTTTTTTAAATTATATATTAATTTTTTTCTTTTTTTATACTTTTTATTTTAAATTTTTTTAAATTTTTTAAAGAATTTTTAAAAAAGATAATTTTTATTTAGTTTTCCTTTAATTCATTTATTATTATTTTTTTTAAATTTCTTTTTTTTAGTTTTTTGTTATTTTTTTTAAATTTGTATATTTCTTTTATTTTAAAATTTTTTTTTATTTTTTTTTGTTTTAATTTATTATTTTTTTTTAATTTTTTAATAATATTTTAAAATTTAAAAAAAAAATTTATTTCTTTTAAATTTTTATTTATTTATTTTTTTTTGATTTTTTGATTTTTTTATTTTTCTTTTAAATTATCGTATTTTTTTATTTAAATTATTTTTGTATTTTAAAATTTTTTATTTTAATTTTTTTATATTTTTTTTAAATTTTTTTAAAAAAATTTTTAAAAAATTTTATAAATTTTATTTAAAATTTAAAAAAAAAATTTTTTAATTTTTTATTTTTTTTTTTAATTTTTCTCTACTTTAATTTTTTAAATTTTTTTAAAAATTAAAAATTTTTTTTTTAAATTTTGTTTTAATTTTTTAACAATTTTTTTAAAAAAAATTTTATTTATGTTTTTAAAATTTTTTTATTTTTTTTATTTTTTTATTTATTTTTGTTTTAAATTTTTTTTTTAAATTTTAAAAAATTTTAAAAGATTTTATAAAATTTAAAAATAAAAAAATTAAAAAATATAGAAAAAAATTAAAAAATATATACAATTTTTTTTAAAAAATTATAAGAAAATTAAAAAAAATTTAAAAATTTAAAAAAAATTTAAAAAAATAAAACAAAAGAAAAATGAAAATTAAAAAAAAATTTTAATTTTAAAAACATTTTTTGATATAAAAAAATTATAATTTTAAAAAAAAAATTAAAATTTTTTAAAAAATTTAAAAATAATAATTTAAAACAAATATAAGTAAAAAAAATAAAAATAAATTTAAAAATAAAAAAAAATAAAAAAAAAATTTCAAAATTAAAAAAAAATTTTAAAAAATAAAAAAAAAATTTAAAAATTGTGTTAAAAAATTAAAACAAATTTTTTAAAAAAAAATTTAAAAAATTAAAAAATAATAAGGAAATTAAAAAAAAATTTAAAAATTAAAAAAAAATTTAAAAATAAAATAAAATAAAAATAAAAATTTAAAAAAAATTAAAGAAATTTAAAAAACATTTTTTTAAATAAAAAAAAATAATTTTTTAAAAATTAAATTTTTTAAATTTAAAAAAATAATAAAGCAAAGAAAAATTTAAAAATATTAAAAAAAAATTTAAATTTAAAAATATTTTAAAATTTTTTTAAAAATAATGATAATTTAAAACAAAAATAAATAAAAAGAATAAAAAAATTAAAAGTAAAAAAATATACAAATTTAAAAAAAAGTAACAAAAAACTAAAAAGAAAGATTTTTTTAAAAAATAATAATAATAAATGAATTAAAGGAAAACTAAATAAAAATTATTTTTTAAAAAATTCTTTAAAAAAAATTAAAAAATTTATAAATAAAAAAAATATACAAAAATTTAAAAGAAAAATAAAAAAACTAAAAAGTTTTTAAAAAAATTTGAAAAATTTAAAAAAAAATTTAAAAAAATTTTCAAAAAAAATTTTAAAAATTTTTAGAAAAAATTAAAAAAATTAAAATAAAAAATATGAAAAAAAGAAAAAAAATAATAAATAATTTAAAAAAAAATTAAAAAAAATTTTTTTTAAAGTTTTTTAAATTTTTTAAAAAACATTTTAAAAAATTTTGTTTTAAATTTTGTTTTAATTTTTTAGCAATTTTTTTTAAAAAAAATTATTTATGTTTTTTAAATTTTTTTCTTAATTTTTTAACAATTTTTGAAAAATTTTTTATCAATTTTTTAAAATTTTTTCTAAAAATTTTTTAAATTTTTTTTGAAAATTTTTTAATTTTTTTTTATTTTTTTTAAATTATATATTAATTTTTTTCTTTTTTTATACTTTTTATTTTAAATTTTTTAAATTTTTTAAAGAATTTTTAAAAAAGATAATTTTTATTTAGTTTTCCTTTAATTCATTTATTATTATTTTTTTTAAATTTCTTTTTTTAGTTTTTTGTTATTTTTTTAAATTTGTATATTTCTTTTATTTTAAAATTTTTTTTTATTTTTTTTTGTTTTAATTTATTATTTTTTTAAAATTTTTTAATAATATTTTAAAATTTAAAAAAAAAAATTTATTTCTTTTAAATTTTTATTTATTTATTTTTTTTGATTTTTTGATTTTTTTATTTTTCTTTTAAATTATCGTATTTTTTTATTTAAATTATTTTTGTATTTTAAAATTTTTTATTTTAATTTTTTTATATTTTTTTAAATTTTTTTAAAAAAATTTTTAAAAAATTTTATAAATTTTATTTAAAATTTAAAAAAAAATTTTTTAATTTTTTATTTTTTTTTTAATTTTTCTCTACTTTAATTTTTTAAATTTTTTTAAAAATTTAAAATTTTTTTTTTTAAATTTTGTTTTAATTTTTTAACAATTTTTTTAAAAAAATTTTATTTATGTTTTTAAAATTTTTTTATTTTTTTTATTTATTTTTGTTTTAAATTTTTTTTTTAAATTTTAAAAAATTTTAAAAGATTTTATAAAAT
>NW_027488121.1:0-10091 GCF_050908995.1 Andrena cerasifolii | reverse complement strand
GTTGGTTCGTTGGTTCGTTGGTTCGTTGGTTCGTTGGTTCGTTGGTTCGTTGGTTCGTTTGTTTCTTTGTTTCTTTCTTTCTTTGTTCGTTTGTTCGTTTGTTCGTTTGTTCGTTTGCTCGTTTGTTCGCTTGTTCGCTGGTTCGTTGGTTCGTTGGTTCGTTGGTTCGTTGGTTCGTTGGTTCGTTGGTTCATTGGTTCGTTGGTTCGTTGGTTCGTTGCTTCGTTGCTTCGTTGGTTCGTTGGTTCGTTTGTTTCTTTGTTTCTTTCTTTCTTTGTTCGTTTGTTCGTTTGTTCGTTGGTTCGTTGGTTCGTTGGTTCGTTGGTTCGTTGGTTCGTTGGTTCGTTGGTTCGTTGTTTCGTTTGTTTCTTTGTTTCTTTCTTTCTTTGTTCGTTGGTTCGTTGGTTTGTTGGTTCGTTGGTTCGTTGGTTCGTTGGTTCGTTGGTTCGTTGGTTCGTTGGTTCGTTGGTTCGTTTGTTTCTTTGTTTCTTTCTTTCTTTGTTCGTTTGTTCGTTTGTTCGTTGGTTCGTTTCTTCGTTTGTTCGTTGGTTCGTTGGTTCGTTGGTTCGTTGGTTCGTTGGTTTGTTGGTTCGTTGGTTCGTTGGTTCGTTGGTTCGTTGCTTCGTTGCTTCGTTGGTTCGTTGGTTCGTCTGTTTCTTTGTTTCTTTCTTTCTTTGTTCGTTTGTTCGTTTGTTCGTTTGTTCGTTTGCTCGTTTGTTCGTTTGTACGCTGGTTCGTTTGTTCGTTTGTTCGTTTGTTCGTTTGTTCGCTGGTTCGTTGGTTCGTTGGTTCGTTGGTTCGTTGGTTCGTTGGTTCGTTGGTTCGTTGGTTCGTTGGTTCGTTCGTTCGTTGGTTCGTTGGTTCGTTGGTTCGTTGGTTCGTTGGTTCGTTGGTTCGTCTGTTTCTTTGTTTCTTTCTTTCTTTGTTCGTTTGTTCGTTTGTTCGTTTGTTCGTTTGCTCGTTTGTTCGTTTGTTCGCTGGTTCGTTGGTTCGTTGGTTCGTTGGTTCGTTGGTTCGTTGGTTCGTTGGTTCGTTGGTTCGTTGGTTCGTTTGTTTCTTTGTTTCTTTCTTTCTTTGTTCGTATGTTCGTTTGTTCGTTGGTTCGTTGGTTCGTTTGTTCGTTTGTTCGTTTGTTCGTTTGTTCGTTTGTTCGTTTGTTCGTTTGTTCGGTTGTTCGTTTGTTCGTTTGTTCGCTGGTTCGTTGGTTCGTTGGTTCGTTGGTTCGTTGGTTCGTTGGTTCGTTGGTTCGTTGGTTCGTTGGTTCGTTGGTTCGTGTTGGTTTGTTTGTTTCTTTGTTTCTTTCTTTCTTTGTTCGTTTGTTCGTTTGTTCGTTTGTTCGTTGGTTCGTTGGTTCGTTGGTTCGTTTGTTCGTTTGTTCGTTTGTACGTTTGTTCGCTGGTTCGTTGGTTCGTAGGTTCGTTGGTTCGTTGGTTCGTTGGTTCGTTGGTTCGTTGGTTCGTTGGTTCGTTGGTTCGTTGGTTCGTTGGTTCGTTGGTTCGTTGGTTCGTTGGTTCGTTGGTTCGTTTGTTTCTTTGTTTCTTTCTTTCTTTGTTCGTTTGTTCGTTTGTTCGTTTGTTCGTTTGCTCGTTTGTTCGCTTGTTCGCTGGTTCGTTGGTTCGTTGGTTCGTTGGTTCGTTGGTTCGTTGGTTCGTTGGTTCATTGGTTCGTTGGTTCGTTGGTTCGTTGCTTCGTTGCTTCGTTGGTTCGTTGGTTCGTTTGTTTCTTTGTTTCTTTCTTTCTTTGTTCGTTTGTTCGTTTGTTCGTTGGTTCGTTGGTTCGTTGGTTCGTTGGTTCGTTGGTTCGTTGTTTCGTTTGTTTCTTTGTTTCTTTCTTTCTTTGTTCGTTGGTTCGTTGGTTTGTTGGTTCGTTGGTTCGTTGGTTCGTTGGTTCGTTGGTTCGTTGGTTCGTTGGTTCGTTTGTTTCTTTGTTTCTTTCTTTCTTTGTTCGTTTGTTCGTTTGTTCGTTGGTTCGTTTCTTCGTTTGTTCGTTGGTTCGTTGGTTCGTTGGTTCGTTGGTTCGTTGGTTTGTTGGTTCGTTGGTTCGTTGGTTCGTTGGTTCGTTGCTTCGTTGCTTCGTTGGTTCGTTGGTTCGTTTGTTTCTTTGTTTCTTTCTTTCTTTGTTCGTTTGTTCGTTTGTTCGTTGGTTCGTTGGTTCGTTGGTTCGTTGGTTCGTTGGTTCGTTGGTTCGTTGGTTCGTTTGTTTCTTTGTTTCTTTCTTTCTTTGTTCGTTTGTTCGTTTGTTCGTTGGTTCGTTGGTTCGTTTGTTCCTTTGTTTCTTTCCTTCTTTGTTCGTTTGTTCGTTTGTTCGTTGGTTCGTTGGTTCGTTGGTTCGTTGGTTCGTTGGTTCGTTGGTTCGTTGGTTCGTTGGTTCGTTGGTTCGTTGGTTCGTTGGTTCGTTGGTTCGTTGGTTCGTTTGTTTCTTTGTTTCTTTCTTTCTTTGTTCGTTTGTTCGTTTGTTCGTTGGTTCGTTGGTTCGTTTGTTCGTTTGTTCGTTTGTTCGTTTGTTCGTTTGTTCGTTTGTTCGTTTGCTCGTTTGTTCGTTTGTTCGCTGGTTCGTTGGTTCGTTGGTTCGTTGGTTCGTTGGTTCGTTGGTTCGTTGGTTCGTTGGTTCGTTGGTTCGTTGGTTCGTTGGTTCGTTGGTTCGTTGGTTCGTTGGTTCGTTGGTTCGTTTGTTTCTTTCTTTCTTTGTTCGTTTGTTCGTTTGTTCGTTGGTTCGTTGGTTCGTTTGTTCGTTTGTTCGTTTGTTCGTTTGTTCGCAGGTTCGTTGGTTCGTTGGTTCGTTGGTTCGTTGGTTCGTTGGTTCGTTGGTTCGTTGGTTCGTTGGTTCGTTGGTTCGTTGGTTCGTTGGTTCGTTGGTTCGTTGGTTCGTTGGTTCGTTGGTTCGTTGGTTCGTTGGTTCGTTGGTTTGTTGGTTCGTTGGTTCGTTGGTTCGTTGGTTCGTTGCTTCGTTGCTTCGTTGGTTCGTTGGTTCGTTTGTTTCTTTGTTTCTTTCTTTCTTTGTTCGTTTGTTCGTTTGTTCGTTGGTTCGTTGGTTCGTTGGTTCGTTGGTTCGTTGGTTCGTTGGTTCGTTGGTTCGTTGGTTCGTTGGATCGTTGGTTCGTTGGTTCGTTTGTTTCTTTGTTTCTTTCTTTCTTTGTTCGTTTGTTCGTTTGTTCGTTTGTTCGTTGGTTCGTTGGTTCGTTTGTTCGTTTCTTCGTTTGTTCGTTTGTTCGTTTGCTCGTTTGTTCGTTTGTTCGCTGGTTCGTTGGTTCGTTGGTTCGTTGGTTCGTTGGTTCGTTGGTTCGTTGGTTCGTTGCTTCGTTGCTTCGTTGGTTCGTTGGTTCGTTTGTTTCTTTGTTTCTTTCTTTCTTTGTTCGTTTGTTCGTTTGTTCGTTGGTTCGTTGGTTCGTTGGTTCGTTGGTTCGTTGGTTCGTTGGTTCGTTGGTTCGTTGGTTCGTTGGTTCGTTGGTTCGTTGGTTCGTTGGTTCGTTGGTTCGTTGGTTCGTTGGTTCGTTGGTTCGTTGGTTCGTTTGTTTCTTTGTTTCTTTCTTTCTTTGTTCGTATGTTCGTTTGTTCGTTGGTTCGTTGGTTCGTTTGTTCGTTTGTTCGTTTGTTCGTTTGTTCGTTTGTTCGTTTGTTCGTTTGTTCGTTTGTTCGTTTGTTCGTTTGTTCGCTGGTTCGTTGGTTCGTTGGTTCGTTGGTTCGTTGGTTCGTTGGTTCGTTGGTTCGTTGGTTCGTTGGTTCGTTGGTTTGTTTGTTTCTTTGTTTCTTTCTTTCTTTGTTCGTTTGTTCGTTTGTTCGTTTGTTCGTTGGTTCGTTGGTTCGTTGGTTCGTTTGTTCGTTTGTTCGTTTGTACGTTTGTTCGCTGGTTCGTTGGTTCGTTGGTTCGTTGGTTCGTTGGTTCGTTGGTTCGTTGGTTCGTTGGTTCGTTGGTTCGTTGGTTCGTTGGTTCGTTGGTTCGTTGGTTCGTTTGTTTCTTTGTTTCTTTCTTTCTTTGTTCGTTTGTTCGTTTGTTCGTTTGTTCGTTTGCTCGTTTGTTCGCTTGTTCGCTGGTTCGTTGGTTCGTTGGTTCGTTGGTTCGTTGGTTCATTGGTTCGTTGGTTCGTTGGTTCGTTGCTTCGTTGCTTCGTTGGTTCGTTGGTTCGTTTGTTTCTTTGTTTCTTTCTTTCTTTGTTCGTTTGTTCGTTTGTTCGTTGGTTCGTTGGTTCGTTGGTTCGTTGGTTCGTTGGTTCGTTGGTTCGTTGGTTCGTTGTTTCGTTTGTTTCTTTGTTTCTTTCTTTCTTTGTTCGTTGGTTCGTTGGTTTGTTGGTTCGTTGGTTCGTTGGTTCGTTGGTTCGTTGGTTCGTTGGTTCGTTGGTTCGTTGGTTCGTTTGTTTCTTTGTTTCTTTCTTTCTTTGTTCGTTTGTTCGTTTGTTCGTTGGTTCGTTTCTTCGTTTGTTCGTTGGTTCGTTGGTTCGTTGGTTCGTTGGTTCGTTGGTTTGTTGGTTCGTTGGTTCGTTGGTTCGTTGGTTCGTTGCTTCGTTGCTTCGTTGGTTCGTTGGTTCGTTTGTTTCTTTGTTTCTTTCTTTCTTTGTTCGTTTGTTCGTTTGTTCGTTGGTTCGTTGGTTCGTTGGTTCGTTGGTTCGTTGGTTCGTTGGTTCGTTTGTTTCTTTGTTTCTTTCTTTCTTTGTTCGTTTGTTCGTTTGTTCGTTGGTTCGTTGGTTCGTTTGTTCCTTTGTTTCTTTCCTTCTTTGTTCGTTTGTTCGTTTGTTCGTTGGTTCGTTGGTTCGTTGGTTCGTTGGTTCGTTGGTTCGTTGGTTCGTTGGTTCGTTGGTTCGTTGGTTCGTTGGTTCGTTGGTTCGTTGGTTCGTTTGTTTCTTTGTTTCTTTCTTTCTTTGTTCGTTTGTTCGTTTGTTCGTTGGTTCGTTGGTTCGTTTGTTCGTTTGTTCGTTTGTTCGTTTGTTCGTTTGTTCGTTTGTTCGTTTGCTCGTTTGTTCGTTTGTTCGCTGGTTCGTTGGTTCGTTGGTTCGTTGGTTCGTTGGTTCGTTGGTTCGTTGGTTCGTTGGTTCGTTGGTTCGTTGGTTCGTTGGTTCGTTGGTTCGTTGGTTCGTTGGTTCGTTTGTTTGTTTGTTTCTTTCTTTCTTTGTTCGTTTGTTCGTTTGTTCGTTGGTTCGTTGGTTCGTTTGTTCGTTTGTTCGTTTGTTCGTTTGTTCGCAGGTTCGTTGGTTCGTTGGTTCGTTGGTTCGTTGGTTCGTTGGTTCGTTGGTTCGTTGGTTCGTTGGTTCGTTGGTTCGTTGGTTCGTTGGTTCGTTGGTTCGTTGGTTCGTTGGTTTGTTGGTTCGTTGGTTCGTTGGTTCGTTGGTTCGTTGCTTCGTTGCTTCGTTGGTTCGTTGGTTCGTTTGTTTCTTTGTTTCTTTCTTTCTTTGTTCGTTTGTTCGTTTGTTCGTTGGTTCGTTGGTTCGTTGGTTCGTTGGTTCGTTGGTTCGTTGGTTCGTTGGTTCGTTTGTTTCTTTGTTTCTTTCTTTCTTTGTTCGTTTGTTCGTTTGTTCGTTTGTTCGTTGGTTCGTTGGTTCGTTTGTTCCTTTGTTTCTTTCTTTCTTTGTTCGTTTGTTCGTTTGTTCGTTGGTTCGTTGGTTCGTTGGTTCGTTGGTTCGTTGGTTCGTTGGTTCGTTGGTTCGTTGGTTCGTTGGTTCGTTGGTTCGTTGGTTCGTTGGTTCGTTGGTTCGTTGGTTCGTTGGTTCGTTGGTTCGTTGGTTCGTTTGTTTCTTTGTTTCTTTCTTTCTTTGTTCGTTTGTTCGTTTGTTCGTTTGTTCGTTGGTTCGTTGGTTCGTTTGTTCGTTTGTTCGTTTGTTCGTTTGTTCGTTTGCTCGTTTGTTCGTTTGTTCGCTGGTTCGTTGGTTCGTTGGTTCGTTGGTTCGTTGGTTCGTTGGTTCGTTGGTTCGTTGGTTCGTTGGTTCGTTCGTTCGTTGGTTCGTTGGTTCGTTGGTTCGTTGGTTCGTTTGTTTCTTTGTTTCTTTCTTCCTTTGTTCGTTTGTTCGTTTGTTCCTTTGTTCGTTTGCTCGTTTGTTCGTTTGTTCGCTGGTTCGTTGGTTCGTTGGTTCGTTGGTTCGTTGGTTCGTTGGTTCGTTGGTTCGTTGGTTCGTTGGTTCGTTGGTTCGTTGGTTCGTTGGTTCGTTGGTTCGTTGGTTCGTTGGTTCGTTGGTTCGGTGGTTCGGTGGTTCGTTGGTTCGTTGGTTCGTTGGTTCGTTGGTTCGTAGGTTCGTTGGTTCTTTGGTTCGTTGGTTCGTTGGTTCGTTGGTTCGTTGGTTCGTTGGTTCGTTGGTTCGTTGGTTCGTTGGTTCGTTGGTTCGTTTGTTCGCTGGTTCGTTGGTTCGTTGGTTCGTTGGTTCGTTGGTTCGTTGGTTCGTTGGTTCGTTGGTTCGTTGGTTCGTTGGTTCGTTGGTTCGTTGGTTCGTTGGTTCGTTGGTTCGTTGGTTCGTTGGTTCGTTGGTTCGTTGGTTCGTTGGTTCGTTGGTTCTTTGGTTCGTTGGTTCGTAGGTTCGTTGGTTCTTTGGTTCGTTGGTTCGTTGGTTCGTTGGTTCGTTGGTTCGTTGGTTCGTTGGTTCGTTGGTTCGTTGGTTCGTTGGTTCGTTGGTTCGTTGGTTCGTTGGTTCGTTGGTTCGTTGGTTCGTTGGTTCGTTGGTTCGTTGGTTCGTTGGTTCGTTGGTTCGTTGGTTCGTTGGTTCGTTGGTTCGTTTGTTCGCTGGTTCGTTGGTTCGTTGGTTCGTTGATTCGTTGGTTCGTTGGTTCGTTGGTTCGTTGGTTCGTTGGTTCGTTGGTTCGTTGGTTCGTTGGTTCGTTGGTTCGTTCGTTCGTTCGTTCGTTGGTTCGTTGGTTCGTTGGTTCGTTGGTTCGTTTGTTTCTTTGTTTCTTTCTTCCTTTGTTCGTTTGTTCGTTTGTTCCTTTGTTCGTTTGCTCGTTTGTTCGTTTGTTCGCTGGTTCGTTGGTTCGTTGGTTCGTTGGTTCGTTGGTTCGTTGGTTCGTTGGTTCGTTGGTTCGTTGGTTCGTTGGTTCGTTGGTTCGTTGGTTCGTTGGTTCGTTGGTTCGTTGGTTCGTTGGTTCGTTGGTTCGTTGGTTCGTTGGTTCGTTGGTTCGTTGGTTCGTTGATTCGTTGGTTCGTTGGTTCGTTGGTTCGTTGGTTCGTTGGTTCGTAGGTTCGTTGGTTCTTTGGTTCGTTGGTTCGTTGGTTCGTTGGTTCGTTGGTTCGTTGGTTCGTTGGTTCGTTGGTTCGTTGGTTCGTTGGTTCGTTGGTTCGTTGGTTCGTTGGTTCGTTGGTTCGTTGGTTCGTTGGTTCGTTGGTTCGTTGGTTCGTTGGTTCGTTGGTTCGTTGGTTCGTTTGTTCGCTGGTTCGTTGGTTCGTTGGTTCGTTGGTTCGTTGGTTCGTTGGTTCGTTGGTTCGTTGGTTCGTTGATTCGTTTGTTCGTTGGTTCGTTGGTTCGTTTGTTCGTTTGTTCGTTTGTTCGTTTGTTCGATTGTTCGTTTGTTCGCTGGTTCGTTGGATCGTTCGTTCGTTGGTTCGTTGGTTCGTTGGTTCGTTGGTTCGTTGGTTCGCTGGTTCGTTGGTTCGTTGGTTCGTTGGTTCGTTGGTTCGTTGGTTCGTTGGTTCGTTGGTTCGTTGGTTCGTTGGTTCGTTGGTTCGTTGGTTCGTTGGTTCGTTGGTTCGTTTGTTCGCTGGTTCGTTGGTTCGTTGGTTCGTTGGTTCGTTGGTTCGTTGGTTCGTTGGTTCGTTGGTTCGTTGATTCGTTGGTTCGTTGGTTCGTTGGTTCGTTGGTTCGTTGGTTCGTTGGTTCGTTGGTTCGTTGGTTCGTTGGTTCGTTGGTTCGTTGGTTCGTTGGTTCGTTGGTTCGTTGGTTCGTTGGTTCGTTTGTTTCTTTGTTTCTTTCTTTCTTTGTTCGTTTGTTCGTTGGTTCGTTGGTTCGTTGGTTCGTTGGTTCGTTTGTTTCTTTGTTTCTTTCTTTCTTTGTTCGTTTGTTCGTTTGTTCGTTGGTTCGTTGGTTCGTTGGTTCGTTGGTTCGTTGATTCGTTGGTTCGTTGGTTCGTTGGTTCGTTGGTTCGTTGGTTCGCTGGTTCGTTGGTTCGTTGGTTCGTTGGTTCGTTGGTTCGTTGGTTCGTTGGTTCGTTGGTTCGTTGGTTCGTTGGTTCGTTGGTTCGTTGGTTCGTTGGTTCGTTGGTTCGTTGGTTCGTTGGTTCGTTTGTTCGTAGGTTCGTTGGTTCTTTGGTTCGTTGGTTCGTTGGTTCGTGGGTTCGTTGGTTCGTTGGTTCGTTGTTTCGTTGGTTCGTTGGTTCGTTGGTTCGTTGGTTCGTTTGTTCGCTGGTTCGTTGGTTCGTTGGTTCGTTGGTTCGTTGGTTCGTTGGTTCGTTGGTTCGTTGATTCGTTGGTTCGTTGGTTCGTTGGTTCGTTGGTTCGTTGGTTCGCTGGTTCGTTGGTTCGTTGGTTCGTTGGTTCGTTGGTTCGTTGGTTCGTTGGTTCGTTTGTTCGCTGGTTCGTTGGTTCGTTGGTTCGTTGGTTCGTTGGTTCGTTGGTTCGTTGGTTCGTTGGTTCGTTGGTTCGTTGATTCGTTGGTTCGTTGGTTCGTTGGTTCGTTGGTTCGTTGGTTCGTTGGTTCGTTGGTTCGTTGGTTCGTTGGTTCGTTGGTTCGTTGGTTCGTTGATTCGTTGGTTCGTTGGTTCGTTGGTTCGTTGGTTCGTTGGTTCGCTGGTTCGTTGGTTCGTTGGTTCGTTTGTTTCTTTGATTCTTTCTTTCTTTGTTCGTTTGTTCGTATGATCGTTTGTTCGTTGGTTCGTTGGTTCGTTTGTTCGTTTGTTCGTTTGTTCGTTTGTTCGATTGTTCGTTTGTTCGCTGGTTCGTTGGTTCGTTCGTTCGTTGGTTCGTTGGTTCGTTGGTTCGTTTGTTCGTTTGTTCGTTTGTTCGCTGGTTCGTTGGTTCGTTGGTTCGTTAGTTCGTTGGTTCGTTGGTTCGTTGGTTCGTTGGTTCGTTGGTTCGTTGGTTCGTTGGTTCGTTGGTTCGTTGGTTCGTTGGTTCGTTGGTTCGTTGGTTCGTTGGTTCGTTGGTTCGTTGGTTCGTTTGTTTCTTTGTTTCTTTCTTTCTTTGTTCGTTTGTTCGTTTGTTCGTTGGTTCGTTTGTTCGTTGGTTCGTTGGTTCGTTGGTTCGTTCGTTCGTTCGTTCGTTGGTTCGTTGGTTCCTTGGTTCGTTGGTTCGTTTGTTTCTTTGTTTCTTTCTTTCTTTGTTCGTATGTTCGTTTGTTCGTTGGTTCGTTGGTTCGTTTGTTCGTTTGTTCGTTTGTTCGTTTGTTCGTTTGTTCGTTTGTTCGTTTGTTCGTTTGTTCGCTGGTTCGTTGGTTCGTTGGTTCGTTGGTTCGTTGGTTCTTTGGTTCGTTGGTTCGTAGTTTCGTTTGTTTCTTTGTTTCTTTCTTTCTTTGTTCGTTTGTTCGTTTGTTCGTTTGTTCGTTGGTTCGTTTGTTCGTTTGTTCGTTTGTTCGTTTGTTCGTTTGTTCGCTGGTTCGTTGGTTCGTTGGTTCGTTGGTTCGTTGGTTCGTTGGTTCGTTGGTTCGTTGGTTCGTTGGTTCGTTGGTTCGTTGGTTCGTTTGTTCGTAGGTTCGTTGGTTCTTTGGTTCGTTGGTTCGTTGGTTCGTTGGTTCGTTGGTTCGTTGGTTCGTTGGTTCGTTGGTTCGTTGGTTCGTTTGTTTCTTTGCTTCTTTCTTTCTTTGTTCGTTTGTTCGTTTGTTCGTTGGTTTGTTTGTTCGTTGGTTCGTTGGTTCGTTGGTTCGTTGGTCCGTTTGTTCGTTGGTTCGTTTGTTCGTTGGTTCGTTGGTTCGTTGGTTCGTTGGTTCGTTGGTTCGTTCGTTCGTTGGTTCGTTGGTTCGTTAGTTCGTTGGTTCGTTTGTTTCTTTGTTTCTTTCTTTCTTTGTTCGTATGTTCGTTTGTTCGTTGGTTCGTTGGTTCGTTTGTTCGTTTGTTCGTTTGTTCGTTTCTTCGTTTGTTCGTTTGTTCGTTTGTTCGTTTGTTCGTTTGTTCGCTGGTTCGTTGGTTCGTTGGTTCGTTGGTTCGTTGGTTCGTTGGTTCGTTGGTTCGTTGTTTCGTTTGTTTCTTTGTTTC
>NW_027488120.1:7500-10092 GCF_050908995.1 Andrena cerasifolii | reverse complement strand
TCGGTCGGTCGGTCGGTCGGTCGGTCGGTCGGTCGGTCGGTCGGTCGGTCGGTCGGTCGGTCGGTCGGTCGGTCGGTCGGTCGGTCGGTCGGTCGGTCGGTCGGTCGGTCGGTCGGTCGGTCGGTCGGTCAGTCGGTCCAGTCGGTCAGTCAGTCCGTAGGTCAGTCGGTCAGTTGGTCGGTCAGTCGGTCAGTCGGTCAGTCAGTCCGTCGGTCGGTCGGTCGGTCGGTCGTTCGGTCGGTCGTTCGGTCGTAGGGTCGGTCAGTCGGTCAGTCGGTCGGTCGGTAGGTCGGTCAGTCGGTCAGTCGGTCAGTCGATCAGTCAGTCCGTCGGTCGGTCGGTCGGTCCGTCGGCCGGTCGGTCGGTCAGTCGGTCAGGCAGTCCGTCGGTCGGTCGGTCGGTCGGTCGGTCGGTCGGTCGTTCGGTCGGTCGGTCGGTCGGTCGGTCGGTCGGTCGGTCGGTCGGTCGGTCGGTCGGTCGGTCGGTCGGTCAGTCCGTCGGTCGGTCGGTCGGTCGGTCGTTCGGTCAGTCGTTCGGTCGGTCGGTCGGTCAGTCGGTCAGTCGGTCAGTCAGTCCGTCGGTCCGTCGGTCGGGGTCGGTCGGTCGGTCGGTCGGTCGGTCGGTCAGTCGGTCAGTCAGTCCGTAGGTCAGTCGGTCAGTTGGTCAGTCAGTCCGTCAGTCGGTCAGTCAGTCCGTCGGTCGGTCGGTCGGTCGGTCAGTCGGTCAGTCGGTCGGTCGGTCGGTCGGTCAGTCGGTCAGTTGGTCGGTCAGTCGGTCAGTCGGTCTGTCGGTCAGTCACTCCGTCGGTCGGTCGGTCGGTCGGTCGTTCGGTCGGTCGTTCGGTCGGTCGGTCGGTCAGTCGGTCCGTCGGTCGGTCGGTCGTTCGGTCAGTCGTTCGGTCGGTCGGTCGGTCAGTCGGTCAGTCGGTCAGTCGGTCAGTCGGTCAGTCAGTCCGTCGGTCGGTCTGTCGGTCGGTCGGTTGGTCGACCGGTCGGTCGGTCAGTCGGTCAGTCGGTCAGTCGGTCCGTCGGTCGGTCTGTCGGTCGGTCGGTCGGTCGGTCAGTCGGTCAGTCAGTCCGTCGGTCGGTCGGTCGGTCGGTCGGTCGTTCGGTCGGTCGTTCGGTCGGTCGGTCGGTCAGTCTGTCAGTCGGTCAGTCAGTCCGTCGGTCGGTCGGTCGGTCAGTCGGTCAGTCGGTCGGTCGGTCGGTCGGTCAGTCGGTCAGTTGGTCGGTCAGTCGGTCAGTCAGTCCGTAGGTCAGTTGGTCAGTTGGTCGGTCGGTTGGTCAGTCGGTCAGTCGGTCAGTCAGTCCGTCGGTCGGTTGGTCGTTCGGTCGGTCGGTCGGTCGGTCGGTCGGTCGGTCGGTCGGTCAGTCGGTCGGTCAGTCGGTCGGTCGGTCGGTCGGTCGGTCGGTCAGTCGGTCAGTCGGTCAGTCAGTCGGTCGGTCGGTCGGTCAGTCGGTCAGTCAGTCCGTCGGTCGGTCGGTCGGTCGGTCGGTCGGTCGGTTGGTCGTTCGGTCGGTCGGTCGGTCGGTCGGTCGGTCGGTCGGTCGGTCGGTCGGTCGGTCGGTGGGTCGGTCGGTCGGTCGTTCGGTCGGTCGGTCGCTCAGTCGGTCGGTCGGTCGGTCAGTCAGTCCGTCGGTCGGTCAGGTCGGTCAGTCGGTCGGTCGGTCGCATCGGTCAGTCGGTCAGTCGGTCAGTCAGTCCGTCGGTCGGTCGGTCGGTCGGTCGGTCGGTCGGTCGGTCGGTTGGTCGTTCGGTCGGTCGGTCGGTCGGTCGGTCGGTCGGTCAGTCGGTCAGTCGGCCCGTCAGTCCGTCGGTCGGACGGACGGTCGGTCGGTCGGTCGGTCGGTCGGTCGGTCGGTCGGTCGGTCGGTCGGTCGGTCGGTCGGTCGGTCGGTCGGTCGGTCGGTCGGTCAGTCGGTCAGTCGGTCAGTCAGTCGGTCGGTCGGTCGGTCAGTCGGTCAGTCAGTCCGTCGGTCGGTCGGTCGGTCGGTCGGTCGGTCGGTTGGTCGTTCGGTCGGTCGGTCGGTCGGTCGGTCGGTCGGTCAGTCGGTCAGTCGGTCCGTCAGTCCGTCGGTCGGACGGACGGTCGGTCGGTCGGTCGGTCGGTCGGTCGGTCGGTCGGTCGGTCGGTCGGTCGGTCGGTCGGTCAGTCGGTCAGTCGGTCAGTCAGTCGGTCGGTCGGTCGGTCAGTCGGTCAGTCAGTCCGTCGGTCGGTCGGTCGGTCAGTCGGTCAGTCGGTCAGTCGGTCAGTCGGTCAGTCGGTCAGTCGGTCAGTCGGTCAGTCGGTCAGTTGGTCGGTCCGTCGGTCGGTCGGTCGGTTGGTCGGTCGTTCGGTCGGTCGGTCGGTCGGTCGGTCGGTCGACCGGTCGGTCGGTCAGTCGGTCAGTCGGTCAGTCGGTCAGTCAGTCCGTCGGTCGGTCTGTCGGTCGGTCGGTTGGTCGACCGGTCGGTCGGTCAGTCGGTCAGTCGGGCAGTCGGTCCGTCGGTCGGTCTGTCGGTCGGTCGGTCGGTCGGTCGGTCGGTCGTTCGGTCGGTCGTTCGGTCGGTCGGTCGGTCAGTCGGTCAGTCGGTCAGTCAGTCCGTCGGTCG
>NW_027488120.1:0-2500 GCF_050908995.1 Andrena cerasifolii | reverse complement strand
CGGTCAGTCGGTCAGTCGGTCAGTCGATCAGTCAGTCCGTCGGTCGGTCGGTCGGTCGGTCGGCCGGTCGGTCGGTCAGTCGGTCAGGCAGTCCGTCGGTCGGTCGGTCGGTCGGTCGGTCGGTCGGTCGTTCGGTCGGTCGGTCGGTCGGTCGGTCGGTCGGTCGGTCGGTCGGTCGGTCGGTCGGTCAGTCCGTCGGTCGGTCGGTCGGTCGGTCGTTCGGTCAGTCGTTCGGTCGGTCGGTCGGTCAGTCGGTCAGTCGGTCAGTCAGTCCGTCGGTCCGTCGGTCGGTCGGTCGGTCGGTCGGTCGGTCGGTCGGTCGGTCAGTCGGTCAGTCAGTCCGTAGGTCAGTCGGTCAGTTGGTCAGTCAGTCCGTCAGTCGGTCAGTCAGTCCGTCGGTCGGTCGGTCGGTCGGTCAGTCGGTCAGTCGGTCGGTCGGTCGGTCGGTCAGTCGGTCAGTTGGTCGGTCAGTCGGTCAGTCGGTCTGTCGGTCAGTCACTCCGTCGGTCGGTCGGTCGGTCGGTCGTTCGGTCGGTCGTTCGGTCGGTCGGTCGGTCAGTCGGTCCGTCGGTCGGTCGGTCGTTCGGTCAGTCGTTCGGTCGGTCGGTCGGTCGGTCGGTCAGTCGGTCAGTCAGTCCGTCGGTCGGTCGGTCGGTCGGTCGGTCGGTCGGTTGGTCGTTCGGTCGGTCGGTCGGTCGGTCGGTCGGTCGGTCGGTCGGTCGGTCGGTCGGTCGGTGGGTCGGTCGGTCGGTCGTTCGGTCGGTCGGTCGCTCAGTCGGTCGGTCGGTCGGTCAGTCAGTCCGTCGGTCGGTCGGTCGGTCAGTCGGTCGGTCGGTCGCATCGGTCAGTCGGTCAGTCGGTCAGTCAGTCCGTCGGTCGGTCGGTCGGTCGGTCGGTCGGTCGGTCGGTCGGTTGGTCGTTCGGTCGGTCGGTCGGTCGGTCGGTCGGTCGGTCAGTCGGTCAGTCGGCCCGTCAGTCCGTCGGTCGGACGGACGGTCGGTCGGTCGGTCGGTCGGTCGGTCGGTCGGTCGGTCGGTCGGTCGGTCGGTCGGTCGGTCGGTCGGTCGGTCGGTCGGTCGGTCGGTCAGTCGGTCAGTCGGTCAGTCAGTCGGTCGGTCGGTCGGTCAGTCGGTCAGTCAGTCCGTCGGTCGGTCGGTCGGTCGGTCGGTCGGTCGGTTGGTCGTTCGGTCGGTCGGTCGGTCGGTCGGTCGGTCGGTCAGTCGGTCAGTCGGTCCGTCAGTCCGTCGGTCGGACGGACGGTCGGTCGGTCGGTCGGTCGGTCGGTCGGTCGGTCGGTCGGTCGGTCGGTCGGTCGGTCGGTCGGTCAGTCGGTCAGTCGGTCAGTCAGTCGGTCGGTCGGTCGGTCAGTCGGTCAGTCAGTCCGTCGGTCGGTCGGTCGGTCAGTCGGTCAGTCGGTCAGTCGGTCAGTCGGTCAGTCGGTCAGTCGGTCAGTCGGTCAGTCGGTCAGTTGGTCGGTCCGTCGGTCGGTCGGTCGGTTGGTCGGTCGTTCGGTCGGTCGGTCGGTCGGTCGGTCGGTCGACCGGTCGGTCGGTCAGTCGGTCAGTCGGTCAGTCGGTCAGTCAGTCCGTCGGTCGGTCTGTCGGTCGGTCGGTTGGTCGACCGGTCGGTCGGTCAGTCGGTCAGTCGGGCAGTCGGTCCGTCGGTCGGTCTGTCGGTCGGTCGGTCGGTCGGTCGGTCGGTCGTTCGGTCGGTCGTTCGGTCGGTCGGTCGGTCAGTCGGTCAGTCGGTCAGTCAGTCCGTCGGTCGGTCGGTCGGTCAGTCGGTCAGTCGGTCAGTCGGTCAGTCGGTCAGTCAGTCCGTCGGTCGGTCGGTCGGTCGGTCGGTCGGTCGGTCGGTCGGTCGGTCGGTCGGTCGGTCGGTCGGTCGGCCGGTCGGTCGGTCAGTCGGTCAGTCGGTCGGTTGGTCGTTCGGTCGGTCGGTCGGTCGGTCGGTCGGTCGGTCGGTCAGTCGGTCGGTCAGTCGGTCGGTCGGTCGGTCGGTCGGTCAGTCGGTCGGTCGGTCGGTCGGTCGGTCGGTCGCTCGGTCGGTCGGTCGGTGGGTCGGTCGGTCGGTCGTTCGGTCGGTCGGTCGCTCAGTCGGTCGGTCGGTCGGTCAGTCAGTCCGTCGGTCGGTCGGTCGGTCAGTCGGTCAGTCGGTCAGTCAGTCCGTCGGTCGGTGGGTCGCTCAGTCGGTCAGTCGATCAGTCAGTCCGTCGGTCGGTCGGTCGGTCAGTCGGTCAGTCAGTCGGTCAGTCGGTCAGTCGGTCAGTCAGTCCGTCGGTCGGTCGGTCAGTCAGTCAGTCGGTCAGTCGGTCGGTCGGTCGGTCGGTCAGTCGGTCGGTCAGTCGGTCGGTCGGTCGGTCGGTCGGTCGTTCGGTCGGTCGGTCGGTCGGTCGGTCGGTCGTTCGGTCGGTCGGTCGGTCGGTCGGTCGGTCGGTCGGTCGGTCGGTCGGTCGGTCGGTCGGTCGGTCGGTCGGTCGGTCGGTCGGTCGGTCGGTCAG
>NW_027488119.1:0-10116 GCF_050908995.1 Andrena cerasifolii | reverse complement strand
CCTTGTGCCCCTTTTTCTTGCAGTAGTTGCACTTTATTCTTGATCCGCTCGAGGCAGCATTGTCGTCGTCTTGTCGGCTGACGCTGGTGGCGCCATCCGATTTAGCTTTGCCACGATTCCGCTTCACGAACATGGCGCTTGCACTTGTCTCAGCCGCCCTATGCACTTTGCCGTCATGCTCCTCGATGATTTTGATCATCAATGCCTCGATGTCCGGTAAAGTATCGCGAGATTTGATCGCGCAGCAGAAATTATCGAAGCTATTTGGCAGGCTGTGGAGTAACATCACAGAAAGCAAGTCGCCGTTGATTTCGATTTCCATGGCCCCCAGTTTGTCGACGACGTCCATGAATTTAGACAGATGATCTCTGACGTCGTCACCCTCGAGCATCTTTTTGGACAGCAATTGTTCCAGAAGTGTAGCTTTCCTCATAGGTCCTTGGGATGCGTAAACCGATTTCAGTTTGTCCCACACTTCTTTGGATGTTTCACAATTTCGAAGATGTCTGAGCTGCGAAGGGCTCATGGACAGGATTAGATCGGATTTCGCCTTGCGGTCCTCTGTCGTCCATTTTTCGAGCGCGGCCCTCGTTGCGGCAAGTTCGTTGTTGCTGCCGGTCACGACAGGTTTCGGAACGTCACCGGCGACGTATTGCCACGCATCGTTCTTGATTAAAATTGCCTCGACTTGGATTCGCCATGTGTCGTAGTTCTCCTTTGTCAGAAGCTCGATGCGCGTCGAATTGACGGTAGTAGTCGCCATTTGTAAATCGTTTGCACGTTTTAGCAATCGTCTTCACCAAAAAAAATTGGCGGTGTCGTCACGCGTCGAACACACGATACACGAAACCACGAAAACACGCTTTTCGCAATATTTATCGTTCACTGCGCTAGCAGGCGCTCGCCGATTTTCGCCGTACACACTGGTGTGTGCCCGACACTGAGCGGCACAACGGAACCGAAATCGACTGCGTCGTTCGCTCGCGATCGCGTGGCCACGTGCCTCGTCGGCGGTTAAACTCGCGGCGAATATTTACTTGACTTCCTCTCTCGCGATACCTGGGCCCATAACCTGTTAGAGTTAGGCAGGTCGGGTGAGGAGAGAAGTACGCGTGTTAGCTTTAAACGTATATAATGTTAGAAATTCCAATACAAGAGGTAAAACGATGGAGCGCACAGTACACGCGTGTCGCGACAGAATGGTTAGTTGATCGAACCAGAGGGCGCTGTCGGTCGACAGCAAGGCAGCGTTTCCACGACTGCAGGTGCGTCCGCAATGCATGTTGCTCTATCTCCAACATTCCAATCCTATATGTGAAATATGCGAAAAAGCAAAAATACACCAGTTGCCCTTTAAATCGTCTGTGCGAAGAGAAAAGGAAGTACTAGGGTTAGTGCACAGTGATATATGTGGTCCATTTAGTAAAGCATCTTTAGGGGGAGCCAAATACTTTGTGACCTTCATAGATGACAAAAGTCGTCACGTTCAGGTCATACCATTAAAGAACCGATCTGATGTACTGGATGCGTTCAAAGAATATAAGGCTCGTGTAGAAAACTCAACAGGCCACAGAATTAAGAAATTGAGGACCGACAACGGTACTGAATATCTATCGCACGCATTTAGTGAATTTTTGAAAAAGGAAGGCATAACAAGGGAACTAACTGTAGAATACACGCCCCAACAGAATGGAGTGTCCGAAAGGCTAAATCGTACTCTAGTAGAAATGGCCAGATGTTTGCTTATGCAAGCAGAACTACCAATCACCTTATGGGCCGAGGCAATTGGAACAGCGGCATATATAAGAAATAGATGTCCAACGACAGCAAATCAAGAAACCACGCCGCATGAAGTTTGGACCGGCGAGAAACCATACGTAGGTTTTCTAAGAAAATTTGGAAGCCGAGTCATAGCCCTAGAGAAGGGACGCAAAAGAAATAAATTCGAGCCCAAAGGAAAAGAATACGTCCTAGTCGGATATTCAGAAGAGGCCAAAGCATACCGCTTGTGGGAAAGAGGAACAAAAAAAGTCTTTAAAAGAAGAGACGTTCGTTTTATAGAAGACCAAGGGACAAGCACATGCAAAGACGAACCAAGCCTACTAGAAGCACAAATAAAAAAACCAGTCCCAAAAACAACAGACGCAGAGAGTTCAGCAGAGGACAGTTCATCAGAGGAAGATGTCAGCGAAGACCTCTCTCAAAAAGAAGAACCAGCAGAAGAACCACCAATCAGCAATGACACTCCGAAAACCAGCCGAGGACCGGGTCGTCCCAAACTGGAGAAGACGGGAAAGCCAGGCAGACCACGAAAATTATACCAAACCAAACAAACTCAACAAGCACCAACAACTGTACGTCAGGCGATGGAAGATCCAAACCAAGACGCATGACTACACGCAATGAAAGAAGAATATGACACTTTGATGGAAAACAACACATGGATCTTGGTGAGTAGACCCAAGAATAAAAAAGTAATAAAGAATAAATGGGTGTTTAAGGTCAAGGAGCATCAGGATGGCTCCATCCAAAAATACAAAGCCAGACTAGTGGCTAGAGGCGACCAACAACGCGAAGGGATAGATTTCAATGAGGTTTTCGCACCAGTGGCACGTTTGGAGAACATCCGTACGCTGTTAGGAGTCAGCGCCATAAGAGGAATGCATATCCATCAAATGGATGTCATAACTGCGTATGTACAAGGCGATTTGCGAGACGAGTTATATATGGAGCAGCCTGAACAGTTTGTCAAACCGGGTGCGGAAGAGAGAGTATGTAAGTTGAATAAACCTCTATACGGCCTGAAACAGGCCGGACGCGAGTGGTATCGCAAATTAGATAATTACTTAACTAGCATTAACTTTAAAAGAACACCCCAG
Source organism: Andrena cerasifolii (assembly GCF_050908995.1). NCBI lineage: Eukaryota > Metazoa > Arthropoda > Insecta > Hymenoptera > Andrenidae > Andrena > Andrena cerasifolii. The sequence goes on along the minus strand of NW_027488119.1, from coordinate 7,237 downwards.
AATCCTTGTGTATATACCGAGCCGACAACGGGCCAAGATACAATAATAGTAGTATATGTCGACGATCTGTTAATAGCGTCCGCGAATTTAGAAAATGTAATTAAGTTAAAAGAAATATTAAAACAAAAATTTAAAATGAAGGATTTAGGAAATGTTAGAGACATCTTGGGAATACACATAGAAAGAGAAGGGGATATAGGCAGCATTACAATAAAGCAAAAGAAATATATAAAAGATCTCTTAAAAAGGTTCCACATGGAAGACTGTAATCCCATGAATACGCCCATAGAAAAAAATCTAAATGTTCTACAGTTACTGTCGGAAACCAAAGATAACGTTAACGAAAAGTTAGATAAGCCATATAGGGAACTAGTAGGTAGTTTAAATTATCTGGCAAACGCCACGAGGCCCGACATAGCTTTTACAACCAATTTACTGAGCCGGTTCTGTGAAAATCCGTCCTCAACTCATTGGAAGATGGCGAAGCGAGTACTAAAGTATCTAAAAGGGACAATAGAATATAGCATAAAGTACAACACTGAGCAAAATAACTTTATGGCATATGTAGATGCCGATTGGGCAAGCGACACAAGCGATAGGAAGTCATATACTGGATTCCTTTTATGTATAGCGGGCGGTCCGATCAGCTGGTGTAGTAAGAAACAAAAGTCCGTCGCGCTCTCTACCATGGAGGCAGAGTACATGGCTCTTTCGCAAGCCGCGAACGAAGTAGACTATGTAAGAAAATTGTTAAAACATATGAAAATCACTAACCTAATAGAAAATGCGACGGAAATATACTGTGATAATCAAAGTGCGATACAGTTATCTAAGAACAGCGTGCACCATTCACGCAGTAAACATATAGACATTAGGTATCATTTTTCCCGAGACGCGCAGGAAACAGGCATTATAGACGTAAAATACCTAAGTACAAACTTAATGGTAGCTGATATACTAACAAAAGCGTTATCTAGATGTAAACACGAAATATGTGTTCAATTAATGAATATGAATTAGAGTTATTACAGACACAATGATATGGGGGAGTGTTAGAAATGGGCAAGTACACTTACCCATCTAGGTATCAACCGTGTCTTTCATGACGAGCGGTAGCGACGAAACTACCACGAGCTAAACCTTAGATTAGTGCGTTATATACCTTTGTATAGCAAGGACCTTTCTTATGTCGTGTAAATAACAAAGGCAAATACATTACAATAACCATATCGACGAGTATCTCACTTAATAAAACCATCATTTTTAAATTTAAATTTTTTTTAATTTTCTTAAAATTTTTTTATTTTTTTTAATTTTTAAATTTTTTTTAAATCTTTTGAAAATTTAAAAAAAATTTTTTGAATATTAAAAAAAAATTTTTTTAATTTTTTTTATATTTTTTAAATCTTTATTTAATTTTTAAAATTTTTTAAAATTTTTTTAAAAAATATTTTTAAAATTTTTTAAAATTTTTAAAATTTTTAAAATTTTTAAAATTTGTTTTAATTTTTTAACAATTTTTTAATTTTTTTAAATTTTTATTTTTCTTTTATTTTACTTTTTTTAAATTTTATTTTTTTTTAATTTTCTTCTAATTTTTTATTTATTTTTAAATTTTTTAATTTTTTTTAATTTTTATAATTTTTTTTTAATTTTTTTGAAAATTTTTAAAAAATTTTTTGAAAATTCTTAAAATTTTTTTAAAAATTTTTTTGTATTTTTTTAATTTTTTTTAAATTTAAAATTTTTTTAAATTTTTTTTTATAAATATTTTAAAAATTTTTTAAATTTTTTTTAAAAATTTTGTTTTAATTTTTTAACAATTTCTTTTAAATGTTTTAAAAAAAAATTTAAATTTCTTTTTTAATTTTTTTTTAAATTTTTATTTAATTTTTTAAAATTTAAAAAAAAAATTATTTATTTTTTGTATATTTAAAATTTTTTAAAATTTGTTTAAAATTTTTTAAAATTTTTTTTATATTTCAAAATTTTTTATTTTAATTTTTTTATTTTTTTAAATTTTTCTGAAAATTATTTAAAATTTTTTTATATTTTTTTTTAAATTTTGTTTTAATTCTTTAATAATTTTAATTTTTTTAAATTTTAATTTTTCTTTTATTTTACTTTTTTAATTTTTTTTAGATTTAAATTTTTTTATTTTTTTAAATTTCTTTATTTTTTTTAAATTTTTAAAATTTTTTAAAATTTCTTTTAAATTTAATTTTTTTTTAATTTTCGTTACATTAATTTTTTTTAAATTAAAAAAAAATTAATTTTTTTTAAATTATTTTTTTTATTTCAAAAAATGTTTTTTTAATTTTTTTTAAATTTAAAATTTTTCTTTAATTTTCTTATAATTTTTTTAATTTTTTAGAAATTGTTTTTTAAATTTTTAAATTTTTTTTTTAAATATAATTTTTTTAATTTTCTTTCCTTTAATTTTTTTTATATTTAAAAAAATTTAATTTCTTTAAAATTATTTCTTTTTATTTCAAAAAATATTTTTTAAATATTTTTTAAATTTTATTTTTCCTTTATTTTAATTTTTTAATTTTTAAAATTTTTTTAAATTTTAAAAAAAAAATTTAAATTTTTTTTATTTTTTTAAAATTTTTATTTGTTTATTTCTTTTAATTTTTTTCTTTTTCTTTTAAATTTTTGTATATTTTTTTTATTTTAAATTTTTTTATATTTTAAAATTTTTTTATTTTAATTTTTTTAATTTCTTTTTAAATTTTTTAAAAAAATTTTAAATTTTTTTTTAAATTTTTTTAAAAAATTTTTTTAAAAAATTTGTTTTAATTTTTTAACAATTTTTTAAATTTATTTTTAAATTTTTATTTTTCTTTTATTTTACTTTTTTTTTAATTTTTTTTAAATTTAAAAAAAAATTTCTTTATTTTTTTTTAATTTTAAAAAAAAATTATTTATTTTTTTTATATTTAAAATTTTTTAAAATTTTTTTTATATTTTAAAATTTTTTTATTTTAATTTTTTTATTTTTTTTAAATTTTTCTGAAAATTATTTAAAATTTTTTTATATTTTTTTTTAAATTTTAATTTTTCTTTTATTTTACTTTTTTAATTTTTTTTAGATTTAAATTTTTTTTTAATTTTCTTTAAATTTTTTAATTTTTTTAAATTTCTTTATTTTTTTTAAATTTTTAAACTTTTTAAAAATTTCTTTTAAATTTAAATTTTTTTTTAATTTTCTTATAATTTTTTTATTTTTTTTTTAAATTTTTTTTTAAATTTAAATTTTTTTTAATTTTCGTTACTTTAATTTTTTTAAATTAAAAAAAAATAATTTTTTTAAAATTATTTCTTTTTATTTAAAAAAATGTATTTTTAATTTTTTTTAAATTTAAAATTGTTTTTTAATTTTCTTATAATTTTTTTATGTTTTTTTAAATTTTTAAAAATTTTTTTAAATTTTTCAAATTTTTTTAAAATTTTTTTTAAAATTTTCTTTCCCTTAATTTTTTTTTAAATTTTAAAAAAAATTAATTTTTTGAAAATTATTTCTTTTTATTTCAATAAATATTTTTAAAATTTTTTTTTAATTTTTATTTTTCTTTTATTTCACTTTTTTAATTTTTTTTTAAATTTAAAATTTTTCTTTAATTTTCTTATAATTTTTTTAATTTTTTAGAAATTGTTTTTTAAATTTTTAATTTTTTTTTTTAAATATAATTTTTTTTAATTTTCTTTCCTTTAATTTTTTTTATATTTAAAAAAAAATTAATTTCTTTAAAATTATTTCTTTTTATTTCAAAAAATATTTTTTTAATTTTTTTTAAATTTTATTTTTCCTTTATTTTACTTTTTTAATTTTTTAAAATTTTTTTAAATTTTGAAAAAAAATTAAAATTTTTTTTATTTTTTTTAAATTTTTATTTGTTTATTTTTTTTAATTTTTTTATTTTTCTTTTAAATTTTTGTATATTTTTTTTATTTTAAATTTTTTTATATTTTAAAATTTTTTATTTTAATTTTTTTAATTTCTTTTTAAATTTTTTAAAAAATTTAAAAATTTTTTTTAAATTTAAAATTTTTATTAAATTTTTTAAAAATTTTTTTTAAATTTTTAAAACAAATTTTTTAAATCTAAATTTTTTTTTAAATTTTCTTTACTTTAATTTTTTTTAAATTTAAAAAAAAAATTTTCTTCATTTTTTTTTAATTTTAAAAAAAATTTATTTATTTTTGTTTTAAATTATTATTTTTTTTTAATTTTTTTTCTTTATTTTTTTTAATTTTAAAAAAATTTATTTATTTTTGTTTTAAAATAGTATTTTTTTAATTTTTATTCGTTTATTTTTTTTAATTTTTTTTATTTCAATTTTTTTTATATTTTAAAATTTTTTTATTTTAATTTTTTTATTTTTTTTTAAATTTTTCTGAAAATTATTTAAAATTTTTTTAAAATTTTTTTTATATTTTTTTTTTAAATTTTGTTTTAATTCTTTAATAATTTTAATTTTTTTTAAATTTTTATTTCTCTTTTATTTTACTTTTTTAAATGTCTTTTAAATTTAAATTTTTTTTAAAAATTACTTATAATTTTTTTATTTTGTTTTAAATTTTTTATATTTTTTTAAAAATTTTTTAAAAATTTTTTTGAAAATTTTTTAAAATTTTTTTGAAAATTTTTAGAAATTTTTTAAAAATTTTTATATATTTTTTATTTAATTTTTTTTAAATTAAAAAAAAATTAATTTTTTTAAAATTATTTCTTTTTATTTCAAAAAATGTTTTTTTAATTTTTTTAAATTTTATTTTTCCTTTATTTTAATCTTTTAATTTTTAAAAATTTTTGTAAATTTAAAACAAAAATTTTTCTTTATTTTTTGTTTAATTTTAAAAAAAATTAATTTATTTTCCTTTTAAATTATTTTTTTAAAATTTTTATTTGTTTATTTTTTTATTTTTTTTTATTTTTCTTTTAAATTTTTGTATAATTTTTTTTATTTAAATTTTTTTTCATATTTTAAAATTTTTTTATATTAATTTTTTTATTTTTTAAAATTTTTCTGAAAATTATTTAAAATTATTTTAAAATTTTTTTTATATTTTTTTCTTTAAATTTTGTTTTAATTCTTTAATAATTTTAATTTTTTTAAAATTTTTATTTTTCTTTTATTTTACTTTTTTAAATTTTTTTAAATTTAAATTTTTTTTAATTTTCTTATAATTTTTTTATTTTTTTTTAATTTTTAATTTTTTTTTAAATCTTTTGAAAATTTAAAAATTTTTTTTTGAATATTTAAAAAAAATTTTTTTTAATTTTTTTATATTTTTTAAATCTTTATTTAATTTTTAAAATTTTTTAAAATTTTTTTAAAAAATATTTTTAAAATTTTTAAAATTTGTTTTAATTTTTTAACAATTTTTTAATTTTTTTAAATTTTTATTTTTCTTTTATTTTACTTTTTTTAAATTTTATTTTTTTTTAATTTTCTTCTAATTTTTTATTTTTTTTAAATTTTTCTTTTTTTTTAATTTTTAAAATTTTTATAATTTTTTTTTTAATTTTTTTGAAAATTTTTAAAAATTTTTTTGAAAATTCTTAAAAATTTTATTTAAATTTTTTATATTTTTTTAAAATTTTTTTAAAAATTTTTTTGAAAATTTTTAAAAATTTTTTTGAAAATTTTTAAAAAAATTTTTAAAATTTTTATATATTTTTTATTTAATTTTTTTGAAATTTTAAAAAAATTTAAATTTTTTTGAAAATTTTAAAAAAATTTAAATTTTTTTTAAAATTTTTAAAATTTTTTTTTAAATTTTTTATAAAAAATTTTTGAAATCTAAATTTTTTTTAAATTTTCTTTACTTTAATTTTTTTTAAATTAAAAAAAAAAAAATTTTTTTAAAATTATTTCTTTTTATTTCAAAAAATGTTTTTTTAATTTTTTAAATTTTATTTTTCCTTTATTTTAATCTTTTAATTTTTAAAATTTTTTTAAATTTAAAACAAAAATTTTTTCTTTATTTTTTGTTTAATTTAAAAAAAAATTATTTATTTTTCTTTTAAATTATTTTTTTTTTAAATTTTTATTTGTTTATTTTTTTAATTTTTTTTTATTTTTCTTTTAAATTTTTGTATATTTTTTTCATTTAATTTTTTTTTTATATTTTAAATTTTTTTGTTTTAATTTTTTTTTTTTTTAAATTTGTTTTAATTTTTTAACAATTTTTTAATTTTTTTAAATTTTTATTTTTCTTTTATTTTACTTTTTTTAAATTTTATTTTTTTTTAATTTTCTTCTAATTTTTTATTTTTTTTTTAAATTTTTTCATTTTTTTTAATTTTTATAATTTTTTTTTTAATTTTTTTGAAAATTTTTAAAAATTTTTTTGAAAATTCTTAAAATTTTTTTTAAAATTTTTTTGTATTTTTTTAATTTTTTTTTAAATATAAAATTTTTTTTAATTTTTTTTATAAATATTTTAAAAATTTTTTAATTTTTTTTTAAAAATTTTGTTTTAATTTTTTAACAATTTCTTTTAAATGTTTTAAAAAAAATTAAAATTTTTTTTTTAATTTTTTTTTAAATTTTTATTTAATTTTTTAAAATTTAAAAAAAAATTATTTATTTTTTTTATATTTAAAATTTTTTTAAATTTGTTTAAAATTTTTAAAAATTTTTTTTATATTTCAAAATTTTTTATTTTAATTTTTTTATTTTTTTAAATTTTTCTGAAAATTATTTAAAATTTTTTTATATTTTTTTTTAAATTTTGTTTTAATTCTTTAATAATTTTAATTTTTTTAAATTTTAATTTTTCTTTTATTTTACATTTTTAATTTTTTTTAGATTTAAATTTTTTTATTTTTTTAAATTTCTTTATTTTTTTTAAATTTTTAAAATTTTTTAAAATTTCTTTTAAATTTAAATTTTTTTTTAATTTTCTTATAATTTTTTTATTTTTTTTTTAATTTTTTTTTAAATTTAAATTTTTTTTAATTTTCGTTACATTAATTTTTTTTAAATTAAAAAAAAATTAATTTTTTTTAAATTATTTCTTTTTATTTCAAAAAATGTTTTTTTATTTTTTTTTAAATTTAAAATTTTTCTTTAATTTTCTTATAATTTTTTTAATTTTTTAGAAATTGTTTTTTAAATTTTTAAATTTTTTTTAAATATAATTTTTTTAATTTTCTTTCCTTTAATTTTTTTTGAATATTTAAAAAAAATTTTTTTTAATTTTTTTATATTTTTTAAATCTTTAT
>NW_027488118.1:0-10132 GCF_050908995.1 Andrena cerasifolii | reverse complement strand
TTCGCTGGTTCGTTGGTTCGTTGGTTCGTTGGTTCGTTGGTTCGTTGGTTCGTTGGTTCGTTGGTTCGTTGGTTCGTTGGTTCGTTGGTTCGTTGGTTCGTTGGTTCGTTGGTTCGTTTCTTTCTTTGTTTCTTTCTTTCTTTGTTAGTTTGTTCGTTTGTTCGTTTGTTCGTTTGTTCGTTTGTTCGTTTGTTCGTTTGTTCGTTTGTTCGTTTGTTCGTTTGTTCGTTTGTTCGTTTGTTCGTTTGTTCGCTTGTTCGTTGGTTCGATGGTTCGTTGGTTCGTTGGTTCGTTGGTTCGTTGGTTCGTTGGTTCGTTGGTTCGTTGCTTCGTTGCTTCGTTGGTTCGTTGGTTCATTGGTTCGTTGGTTCGTTGGTTCGTTGGTTCGTTGGTTCGTTGGTTTGTTTGTTCGCTTGTTCGTTTGTTCGTTTGTTCGTTTGTTCGTTTGTTCGTTGGTTCGTTGGTTCGTTGGTTCGTTGGTTCGTTGGTTCGTTGGTTCGTTGGTTCGTTGGTTCGTTGGTTCGTTGGTTCGCTGGTTCGTTGGTTCGTTGGTTCGTTGGTTCGTTGGTTCGTTGGTTCGTTGGTTCGTTGGTTCATTGGTTCGTTGGTTCGTTGGTTCGTTGGTTCGTTGGTTCGTTGGTTCGTTTGTTTCTTTGTTTCTTTCTTTCTTTGTTAGTTTGTTCGTTTGTTCGTTTGTTCGTTTGTTCGTTTGTTCGTTTGTTCGCTTGTTCGTTGGTTCGATGGTTCGTTGGTTCGTTGGTTCGTTGTTTCGTTGGTTCGTTGGTTCGTTGGTTCGTTGGTTCGTTGGTTCGTTGGTTCGTTGGTTCGATGGTTCGTTGGTTCGTTGGTTCGTTGGTTCGTTGGTTCGTTGGTTCGTTGGTTCGTTGGTTCGTTGGTTCGTTGGTTCGTTTGTTCGTTTGTTCGTTTGTTCGTTTGTTCGTTTGTTCGTTTGTTCGTTTGTTCGTTTGTTCGTTGTTTCGTTGGTTCGTTGGTTCGTTGGTTCGTTGGTTCGTTGGTTCGTTGGTTCGTTGGTTCGTTGGTTCGTTGGTTCGTTGGTTCGTTGGTTCATTGGTTCGTTGGTTCGTTGGTTCGTTGGTTCGTTGGTTCGTTGGTTCGTTTGTTCGCTTGTTCGTTTGTTCGTTTGTTCGTTTGTTCGTTTGTTCGTTGGTTCGTTGGTTCGTTGGTTCGTTGGTTCGTTGGTTCGTTGGTTCGTTGGTTCGTTGGTTCGTTGGTTCGTTGGTTCGTTGGTTCCTTGGTTCGTTGGTTCGTTGGTTCGTTGGATCGTTGGTCCGTTGATTCGTTGGTTCGTTTGTTTCTTTGTTTCTTTCTTTCTTTGTTCGTTTGTTCGTTTGTTCATTTGTTCGTTTGTTCGTTTGTTCGTTTGTTCGTATGTTCGTTTGTTCGTATGTTCGTTTGTTCGTTTGTTCGTTTGTTCGTTGCTTCGTTGGTTCGTTGGTTCGTTGGTTCGTTGCTTCGTTTGTTTCTTTGTTTCTTTCTTTCTTTGTTCGTTTGTTCGTTGGTTCGTTGGTTCGTTGGTTCGTTGGTTCGCCGTTTCGTTGGTTCGTTGGTTCGTTGGTTCGTTGGTTCGTTGGTTCGTTTGTTTCTTTGTTTCTTTCTTTCTTTGTTAGTTTGTTCGTTTGTTCGTCTGTTCGTTTGTTCGTTTGTTCGCTTGTTCGCTTGTTCGTTGGTTCGTTGGTTCGTTGGTTCTTTGGTTCGTTGGTTCGTTGGTTCGTTGGTTCGTTGGTTCGTTGGTTCGTTGGTTCGTTTCTTTCTTTGTTTGTTTCTTTCTTTGTTAGTTTGTTCGTTTGTTCGTTTGTTCGTTTGTTCGTTTGTTCGTTTGTTCGTTTGTTCGTTTGTTCGTTTGTTCGTTTGTTCGTTTGTTCGTTTGTTCGTTTGTTCGCTTGTTCGTTGGTTCGATGGTTCGTTGGTTCGTTGGTTCGTTGGTTCGTTGGTTCGTTGGTTCGTTGGTTCGTTGGTTCGTTGCTTCGTTGGTTCGTTGGTTCATTGGTTCGTTGGTTCGTTGGTTCGTTGGTTCGTTGGTTCGTTGGTTCGTTTGTTCGCTTGTTCGTTTGTTCGTTTGTTCGTTTGTTCGTTTGTTCGTTGGTTCGTTGGTTCGTTGGTTCGTTGGTTCGTTGGTTCGTTGGTTCGTTGGTTCGTTGGTTCGTTGGTTCGTTGGTTCGCTGGTTCGTTGGTTCGTTGGTTCGTTGGTTCGTTGGTTCGTTGGTTCGTTGGTTCGTTGGTTCGTTGGTTCGTTGGTTCGTTTGTTCGTTTGTTCGTTTGTTCGTTTGTTCGTTTGTTCGTTTGTTCGTTTGTTCGTTTGTTCGTTTGTTCGTTGTTTCGTTGGTTCGTTGGTTCGTTGGTTCGTTGGTTCGTTGGTTCGTTGGTTCGTTGGTTCGTTGGTTCGTCGATTCGTTGGTTCGTTGGTTCGCTGGTTCGTTGGTTCGTTGGTTCGTTGGTTCGTTGGTTCGTTGGTTCGTTGGTTCGTTGGTTCGTTGGTTCGTTGGTTCGTTGGTTCGTTGGTTCGTTTCTTTCTTTGTTTCTTTCTTTCTTTGTTAGTTTGTTCGTTTGTTCGTTTGTTCGTTTGTTCGTTTGTTCGTTTGTTCGTTTGTTCGTTTGTTCGTTTGTTCGTTTGTTCGTTTGTTCGTTAGTTCGTTTGTTCGTTTGTTCGTTTGTTCGTTTGTTCGTTTGTTCGTTTGTTCGTTTGTTCGTTTGTTCGCTTGTCCGTTGGTTCGATGGTTCGTTGGTTCGTTGGTTCGTTGGTTCGTTGGTTCGTTGGTTCGTTGGTTCGTTGGTTCGTTGGTTCGTTGGTTCGTTGGTTCATTGGTTCGTTGGTTCGTTGGTTCGTTGGTTCGTTGGTTCGTTGGTTCGTTTGTTCGCTTGTTCGTTTGTTCGTTTGTTCGTTTGTTCGTTTGTTCGTTGGTTCGTTGGTTCGTTGGTTCGTTGGTTCGTTGGTTCGTTGGTTCGTTGGTTCGTTGGTTCGTTGGTTCCTTGGTTCGTTGGTTCGTTGGTTCGTTGGATCGTTGGTCCGTTGGTTCGTTGGTTCGTTTGTTTCTTTGTTTCTTTCTTTCTTTGTTCGTTTGTTCGTTTGTTCATTTGTTCGTTTGTTCGTTTGTTCGTTTGTTCGTATGTTCGTTTGTTCGTTTGTTCGTTTGTTCGTTGCTTCGTTGGTTCGTTGGTTCGTTGGTTCGTTGCTTCGTTTGTTTCTTTGTTTCTTTCTTTCTTTGTTCGTTTGTTCGTTGGTTCGTTGGTTCGTTGGTTCGTTGGTTCGCCGTTTCGTTGGTTCGTTGGTTCGTTGGTTCGTTGGTTCGTTGGTTCGTTGGTTCGTTTGTTTCTTTGTTTCTTTCTTTCTTTGTTAGTTTGTTCGTTTGTTCGTCTGTTCGTTTGTTCGTTTGTTCGCTTGTTCGCTTGTTCGTTGGTTCGATGGATCGTTGGTCCGTTGTTTCGTTGGTTCGTTTGTTTCTTTGTTTCTTTCTTTCTTTGTTCGTTTGTTCGTTTGTTCATTTGTTCGTTTGTTCGTTTGTTCGTTTGTTCGTATGTTCGTTTGTTCGTTTGTTCGTTTGTTCGTTGCTTCGTTGCTTCGTTGGTTCGTTGGTTCGTTGCTTCGTTTGTTTCTTTGTTTCTTTCTTTCTTTGTTCGTTTGTTCGTTGGTTCGTTGGTTCGTTGGTTCGTTGGTTCGCCGTTTCGTTGGTTCGTTGGTTCGTTGGTTCGTTGGTTCGTTGGTTCGTTGGTTCGTTGGTTCCTTGGTTCCTTGGTTCGTTGGTTCGTTGGTTCGTTGGATCGTTGGTCCGTTGGTTCGTTGGTTCGTTTGTTTCTTTGTTTCTTTCTTTCTTTGTTCGTTTGTTCGTTTGTTCATTTGTTCGTTTGTTCGTTTGTTCGTTTGTTCGTATGTTCGTTTGTTCGTTTGTTCGTTTGTTCGTTGCTTCGTTGCTTCGTTGGTTCGTTGGTTCGTTGCTTCATTTGTTTCTTTGTTTCTTTCTTTCTTTGTTCGTTTGTTCGTTGGTTCGTTGGTTCGTTGGTTCGTTGGTTCATTGGTTCGTTGGTTCGTTGGTTCGTTGGTTCGTTGGTTCGTTGGTTCGTTTGTTCGCTTGTTCGTTTGTTCGTTTGTTCGTTTGTTCGTTTGTTCGATTGTTCGTTGGTTCGTTGGTTCGTTGGATCGTTGGTTCGTTGGTTCGTTGGTTCGTTGGTTCGTTGGTTCGTTGGTTCCTTGGTTCGTTGGTTCGTTGGTTCGTTGGATCGTTGGTCCGTTGGTTCGTTGGTTCGTTTGTTTCTTTGTTTCTTTCTTTCTTTGTTCGTTTGTTCGTTTGTTCATTTGTTCGTTTATTCGTTTGTTCGTTTGTTCGTATGTTCGTTTGTTCGTTTGTTCGTTTGTTCGTTGCTTCGTTGGTTCGTTGGTTCGTTGGTTCGTTTGTTTCTTTGTTTCTTTCTTTCTTTGTTCGTTTGTTCGTTTGTTCGTTTGTTCGTTTGTTCGTTGCTTCGTTGCTTCGTTGGTTCGTTGGTTCGTTGCTTCGTTTGTTTCTTTGTTTCTTTCTTTCTTTGTTCGTTTGTTCGTTGGTTCGTTGGTTCGTTGGTTCGTTGGTTCGTTTGTTTCTTTGTTTCTTTCTTTCTTTGTTAGTTTGTTCGTTTGTTCGTTTGTTCGTTTGTTCGCTTGTTCGCTTGTTCGTTGGTTCGATGGTTCTTTGGTTCGTTGGTTCGTTGCTTCGTTGCTTCGTTCGTTCGTTGGTTCAATGGTTTGTTGGTTCGTTGGTTCGTTGGTTCGTTGGTTCGTTGGTTCGTTGGTTCGTTTGTTTCTTTGTTTCTTTCTTTCTTTGTTAGTTTGTTCGTTTGTTCGTTTGTTCGTTTGTTCGCTTGTTCGTTGGTTCGATGGTTCGTTGGTTCGTTGGTTCGTTGGTTCGTTGGTTCGTTGGTTCGTTGGTTCGTTGCTTCGTTGGTTCGTTGGTTCGTTGGTTCGTTGGTTCGTTGGTTCGTTGGTTCGTTGGTTCGTTGGTTCGTTGGTTCGTTGGTTCGTTGGTTCGTTTGTTTCTTTGTTTCTTTCTTTCTTTGTTAGTTTGTTCGTTTGTTCGTTTGTTCGTTTGTTCGTTTGTTCGCTTGTTCGCTTGTTCGTTGGTTCGATGGTTCGTTGGTTCGTTGGTTCGTTGGTTCGTTTGTTCGTTTGTTCGTTGGTTCGTTGGTTCGTTGCTTCGTTGGTTCGTTGGTTCATTGGTTCGTTTGTTCGTTGGTTCGTTGGTTCGTTGGTTCGTTGGTTCGTTGGTTCGTTGGTTCGTTGTTTCGTTGGTTCGTTGGTTCGTTGGTTCGTTGGTTCGTTGGTTCGTTGGTTCGTCGGTTCGTTGGTTCGTTGGTTCGTTGGTTCGTTGGTTCGTTGGTTCGTTTGTTTCTTTGTTTCTTTCTTTCTTTGTTAGTTTGTTCGTTTGTTCGTTTGTTCGTTTGTTCGTTTGTTCGCTTGTTCGCTTGTTCGTTGGATCGATGGTTCGTTGGTTCGTTGGTTCGTTGGTTCGTTTGTTCGTTTGTTCGTTGGTTCGTTGGTTCGTTGCTTCGTTGGTTCGTTGGTTCATTGGTTCGTTTGTTCGTTGGTTCGTTGGTTCGTTGGTTCGTTGGTTCGTTGGTTCGTTGGTTCGTTGTTTCGTTGGTTCGTTGGTTCGTTGGTTCGTTGGTTCGTTGGTTCGTTGGTTCGTCGGTTCGTTGTTTCGTTGGTCCGTTGGTTCGTTTGTTTCTTTGTTTCTTTGTTTCTTTCTTTCTATGTTAGTTTGTTCGTTTGTTCGTTTGTTCGTTTGTTCGCTTGTTCGTTGGTTCGATGGTTCGTTGGTGGTTCGTTGGTTCGTTGGTTCGTTGGTTCGTTGGTTCGTTGGTTCGTTGGTTCGTTGGTTCATTGGTTCGTTTGTTCGTTGGTTCGTTGGTTCGTTGGTTCGTTGGTTCGTTGGTTCGTTGGTTCGTTGTTTCGTTGGTTCGTTGGTTCGTTGGTTCGTTGGTTCGTTGGTTCGTTGGTTCGTCGGTTCGTTGTTTCGTTGGTCCGTTGGTTCGTTTGTTTCTTTGTTTCTTTGTTTCTTTCTTTCTTTGTTCGTTTGTTCGTTTGTTCATTTGTTCGTTTGTTCGTTTGTTCGTTTGTTGTTCGTTGGTTCGTTGGTTCGTTGGTTCGTTGGTTCGTTGGTTCGTTGGTTCGTTGTTTCTTTGTTTCTTTCTTTCTTTATTCGTTTGTTCGTTTGTTCGTTTGTTCGTTTGTTCGTTGGTTCGTTGGTTCGTTGGTTCGTTGGTTCGTTGGTTCGTTGGTTCGTTGGTTCGTTGGTTCGTTGGTTCGTTGGTTCGTTGGTTCGTTGGTTCGTTGGTTCGTTGGTTCGTTGGTTCGTTGGTTCGTTGGTTCGTTGGTTCGTTGGTTCGTTTGTTCGTTTGTTCGTTTGGTTCGTTGGTTCGTTGGTTCGTTGGTTCGTTGGTTCGTTGGTTCGTTTGTTTCTTTGTTTCTCTCTTCCTTTGTTAGTTTGTTCGTTTGTTCGCTTGTTCGTTGGTTCGATGGTTCGTTGGTTCGTTGGTTCGTTGGTTCGTTGGTTCGTTGGTTCGTTGGTTCGTTGGTTCGTTGGTTCGTTGGTTCGTTGGTTCGTTGGTTCGTTGGTTCGTTGGTTCGTTGGTTCGTTGGTTCGTTGGTTCGTTGGTTCGTTGGTTCGTTGGTTCGTTGGTTCGTTGGTTCGTTTGTTCGTTGTTCGCTTGGTTCGTTTGATCGTTTGTTCGTTTGTTCGTTGTTTCGTTGTTTCGTTGGTTCGTTGGTTCGTTGGTTCGTTGGTTCGTTGGTTCGTTGGTTCGTTGGTTCGTTGGTTCGTTGGTTCGTTGGTTCGTTGGTTCGTTGGTTCTTGGTTCGTTGGTTCGTTGGTTCGTTGGTTCGTTGGTTCGTTGGTTCGTTGGTTCGTTGGTCGGTTGGTTCGTTGGTTCGTTTGTTTCTTTGTTTCTTTCTTTCTTTGTTCGTTTGTTCGTTTGTTCGTTTGTTCGCTTGTTCGCTTGTTCGTTGGATCGATGGTTCGTTGGTTCGTTGGTTCGTTGGTTCGTTGGTTCGTTGGTTCGTTGGTTCGTTGGTTCGTTGGTTCGTTGGTTCGTTGGTTCGTTGGTTCGTTGGTTCGTTGGTTCGTTGGTTCGTTGGTTCGTTGGTTCGTTGGTTCGTTGGTTCGTTGGTTCGTTGGTTCGTTGGTTCGTCGATTCGTTGGTTCGTTGGTCCGTTGGTTCGTTGGTTCGTTTGTTTCTTTGTTTCTTTCTTTCTTTGTTCGTTTGTTCGTTTGTTCATTTGTTCGTTTGTTCGTTTGTTCGTTTGTTCGTTTGTTCGTTTGTTCGTTTGTTCGTTTGTTCGTTTGTTCGTTTGTTCGTTTGTTCGTTGCTTCGTTGCTTCGTTGGTTCGTTGGTTCGTTGGTTCGTTGGTTCGTTTGTTTCTTTGTTTCTTTCTTTCTTTGTTCGTTTGTTCGTTTGTTCATTTGTTCGTTTGTTCGTTTGTTCGTTTGTTCGTTTGTTCGTTTGTTCGTTTGTTCGTTTGTTCGTTTGTTCGTTTGTTCGTTTGTTCGCTTGTTCGTTGGTTCGATGGTTCGTTGGTTCGTTGGTTCGTTTGTTCGTTTGTTCGTTTGTTCGTTTGTTCGTTTGTTCGTTTGTTCGTTTGTTCGTTGGTTCGTTGGTTCTTTGGTTCGTTGGTTCGTTGGTTCGTTGGTTCGTTGGTTCGTTGGTTCGTTTGTTCTTTGGTTCGTTGGTTCTTTGGTTCGTTGGTTCGTTGGTTCGTTGGTTCGTTGGTTCGTTGGTTCGTTGGTTCGTTGGTTCGTTGGTTCGTTGGTTCGTTGGTTCGTTGGTTCGTTGGTTCGTTGGTTCGTTGGTTCGTTGGTTCGTTGGTTCGTTGGTTCGTTGGTTCGTTGGTTCGTTTGTTTCTTTGTTTGTTTCTTCTTTGTTCGTTTGTTCGTTTGTCCGTTTGTTCGTTTGTTCGTTGGTTCGTTGGTTCGTAGGTTCGTTGGTTCGCTGGTTCGTTGGTTCCTTTGTTTCGTTGTTTCTTTGTTTCTTTGTTTCTTTGTTCGTTTGTTTGTTCGTTTGTACGTTTGTTCGTTTGTTCGTTTGTTCGTTGGTTCGTTGTTTCGTTGGTTCGTTGGTTCGTTGGTTCGTTGGTTCGTTGGTTCGTTGGTTCGTTGGTTCGTTGGTTCGTTGGTTCGTTGGTTCGTTGGTTCGTTGCTTCGTTGCTTCGTTGGTTCGTTGGTTCGTTGGTTCGTTGGTTCGTTGGTTCGTTGGTTCGTTTGTTCGTTTGTTCGTTTGTTCGTTTGTTCGTTTGTTCGTTTGTTCGTTTGTTCGTTTGTTCGCTTGTTCGTTGGTTCGATGGTTCGTTGGTTCGTTGGTTCGTTGGTTCGTTGGTTCGTTGGTTCGTTGGTTCGTTGCTTCGTTGGTTCGTTGGTTCATTGGTTCGTTGGTTCGTTGGTTCGTTGGTTCGTTGGTTCGTTGGTTTGTTTGTTCGATTATTCGTTTGTTCGTTTGTTCGTTTGTTCGTTTGTTCGTTTGTTCGTTTGTTCGTTTGTTCGTTTGTTCGTTTGTTCTTTGGTTCGTTGGTTCGTTGGTTCGTTGGTTCGTTGGTTCGTTGGTTCGTTTGTTTCTTTGTTTGTTTCTTCTTTGTTCGTTTGTTCGTTTGTCCGTTTGTTCGTTTGTTCGTTGGTTCGTTGGTTCGTAGGTTCGTTGGTTCGCTGGTTCGTTGGTTCCTTTGTTTCGTTGTTTCTTTGTTTCTTTGTTTCTTTGTTCGTTTGTTTGTTCGTTTGTACGTTTGTTCGTTTGTTCGTTTGTTCGTTGGTTCGTTGTTTCGTTGGTTCGTTGGTTCGTTGGTTCGTTGGTTCGTTGGTTCGTTGGTTCGTTGCTTCGTTGGTTCGTTGGTTCATTGGTTCGTTGGTTCGTTGGTTCGTTGGTTCGTTGGTTCGTTGGTTTGTTTGTTCGATTATTCGTTTGTTCGTTTGTTCGTTTGTTCGTTTGTTCGTTTGTTCGTTTGTTCGTTTGTTCGTTTGTTCGTTTGTTCTTTGGTTCGTTGGTTCTTTGGTTCGTTGGTTCGTTGGTTCGTTGGTTCGTTGGTTCGTTGGTTCGTTTGTTCTTTGGTTCGTTGGTTCGTTGGTTCGTAGGTTCGTTGGTTCGTTGGTTCGTTGGTTCGTTGGTTCGTTTGTTCGTTTGTTCGTTTGTTCGTTTGTTCGTTTGTTCGTTTGTTCGTTTGTTCGTTTGTTCGTTTGTTCGTTGCTTCGTTGCTTCGTTGGTTCGTTGGTTCGTTGGTTCGTTGGTTCGTTTGTTTCTTTGTTTCTTTCTTTCTTTGTTCGTTTGTTCGTTTGTTCATTTGTTCGTTTGTTCGTTTGTTCGTTTGTTCGTTTGTTCGTTTGTTCGTTTGTTCGTTTGTTCGTTTGTTCGTTTGTTCATTTGTTCGCTTGTTCGTTGGTTCGATGGTTCGTTGGTTCGTTGGTTCGTTTGTTCGTTTGTTCGTTTGTTCGTTTGTTCGTTTGTTCGTTTGTTCGTTTGTTCGTTGGTTCGTTGGTTCTTTGGTTCGTTGGTTCGTTGGTTCGTTGGTTCGTTGGTTCGTTGGTTCGTTGGTTCGTCGGTTCGTTGGTTCGTTGGTCCGTTGGTTCGTTTGTTTCTTAGTTTCTTAGTTTCTTTGTTTCTTTGTTCGTTTGTTCGTTTGTTCATTTGTTCGTTTGTTCGTTTGTTCGTTTGATCGTTTGTTCGTTGCTTCGTTGGTTCGTTGCTTCGTTGGTTCGTTGGTTCGTTGGTTCGTTGGTTCGTTGGTTCGTTTGTTTCTTTGTTTCTTTGTTTCTTTGTTCGTTTGTTTGTTCGATTATTCGTTTGTTCGTTTGTTCGTTTGTTCGTTTGTTCGTTTGTTCGTTTGTTCTTTTGTTCGTTTGTTCTTTGGTTCGTTGGTTCGTTGGTTCTTTGGTTCGTTGGTTCGTTGGTTCGTTGGTTCGTTGGTTCGTTGGTTCGTTGGTTCGTTGGTTCGTTGGTTCGTTGGTTCGTTGGTTCGTTGGTTCGTTCGTTCGTTGGTTCGTTGGTTCGTTGGTTCGTTGGTTCGTTGGTTCGTTGGTTCGGTGGTTCGTTGGTTCGTTGGTTCGTTGGTTCGTTGGTTCGTTGGTTCGTTGGTTCGTTGGTTCGTTTGTTTCTTTGTTTGTTTCTTCTT
>NW_027488117.1:0-10134 GCF_050908995.1 Andrena cerasifolii | reverse complement strand
TTTTTCGATATCAGTTTTTCAATATTTGTTTTACAATATCGGTTTTGCAATATCAGTCTTTCGATATAAGTTTTTCAATATTGGTTTTACAATATCGCTTTTTCAATATCGGTTTTTCAATATCAGTTTTTCAATATTTATTTTACAATATCGGTTTATCAATATCGGTTCTAATATCGGATTCAATATCGGTTTTGCAATATCAGTTTTTCGATATAGGTTTTTCAATATCAGTTTTTCGATATCAGTTTTTCAATATTTGTTTTTCAATATCGGTTTTGCAATATCAGTTTTTCGATATAAGTTTTTCAATATTGGTTTTACAATATCGCTTTTTCAATATCGGTTTTTCAATATCAGTTTTTCGATATCAGTTTTTCAATATTTGTTTTACAATATCGGTTTTGCAATATCAGTTTTTCGATATAAGTTTTTCAATATTGGTTTTACAATATCGCTTTTTCAATATCGGTTTTTAAATATCAGTTTTTCAATATTTATTTTACAATATCGGTTCTAATATCGGATTCAATATCGGTTTTGCAATATCAGTTTTTCGATATAGGTTTTTCAATATCGGTTTTTCAATATCAGTTTTTCGATATCAGTTTTTCAATATTTGTTTTACAATATCGGTTTTTCAATATCGGTTCTAATATCGGATTCAATATCGTTTTTGCAATATCAGTTTTTCGATATAGGTTTTTCAATATCAGTTTTTCGATATCAGTTTTTCAATATTTGTTTTTCAATATCGGTTTTTCAATATCAGTTTTTCGATATCAGTTTTTCAATATTTGTTTTTCAATATCGGTTTTGCAATATCAGTTTTTCGATATAAGTTTTTCAATATTGGTTTTACAATATCGCTTTTTCAATATCGGTTTTTCAATATCAGTTTTTCGATATCAGTTTTTCAATATTTGTTTTACAATATCGGTTTTGCAATATCAGTTTTTCGATATAAGTTTTTCAATATTGGTTTTACAATATCGCTTTTTCAATATCGGTTTTTAAATATCAGTTTTTCAATATTTATTTTACAATATCGGTTCTAATATCGGATTCAATATCGGTTTTGCAATATCAGTTTTTCGATATAGGTTTTTCAATATCGGTTTTTCAATATCAGTTTTTCGATATCAGTTTTTCAATATTTGTTTTACAATATCGGTTTTTCAATATCGGTTCTAATATCGGATTCAATATCGTTTTTGCAATATCAGTTTTTCGATATAGGTTTTTCAATATCAGTTTTTCGATATCAGTTTTTCAATATTTGTTTTTCAATATCGGTTTTGCAATATCAGTTTTTCGATATCAGTTTTTCAATATTTGTTTTACAATATCGGTTTTGCAATATCAGTTTTTCGATATAAGTTTTTCAATATTGGTTTTACAATATCGCTTTTTCAATATCGGGTTTTCAATATCAGTTTTTCAATATCAGTTTTTCAATATCAGTTTTTCGATATCAGTTTTTCAATATTTGTTTTTCAATATCGGTTTTGCAATATCAGTTTTTCGATATAAGTTTTTCAATATTGGTTTTACAATATCGCTTTTTCAATATCGGTTTTTCAATATCAGTTTTTCAATATTTATTTTACAATATCGGTTCTAATATCGGATTCAATATCGGTTTTGCAATATCAGTTTTTCGATATAGGTTTTTCGATATCAGTTTTTTAATATAGGTTTTTCAATATCAGTTTTTCGATATCAGTTTTTCAATATTTGTTTTTCAATATCGGTTTTGCAATATCAGTTTTTCGATATAAGTTTTTCAATATTGGTTTTACAATATCGCTTTTTCAATATCGGTTTTTCACTATCAGTTTTTCGATATCAGTTTTTCAATATCGGTTTTTCAATATCGGTTCTAATATCGGATTCAATATCGGTTTTGCAATATCAGTTTTTCGATATAGGTTTTTCAATATCAGTTTTTCGATATCAGTTTTTCAATATTTGTTCTCCAATATCGGTTTTTGAATATCGGTTCTATTATCGGATTCAATATCGGTTTTTCAATATCAGTTTTACAATATCGCTTTTTCAATATCGGTTTTTCAATATCAGTTTTTCAATATTTGTTTTACAATATCGGTTTTTCAATATCGGTTCTAATATCGGATTCAATATCGGTTTTGCAATATCGGTTTTTCGATATACGTTTTTCAATATCAGTTTTTCGATATCAGTTTTTCAATATTTGTTTTTCAATATCGGTTTTGCAACATAAGTTTTTCGATATAGGTTTTTCAATATCGGTTTTTCAATATCGGTTTTTCAATATCGGTTTTTCAATATCAGTTTTTCGATATCAGTTTTTCAATATTTGTTTTTCAATATCGGTTTTTCAATATCGGTTTTTCGATATCAGTTTTTCAATATTTGTTTTTGAATATCGGTTTTTGAATATCGGTTCTAATATCGGATTCAATATCGGTTTTGCAATATAAGTTTTTCGATATAGGTTTTTCAATATCGGTTTTTCAATATCAGTTTTTCGATATCAGTTTTTCAATATTTGTTTTTCAATATCGGTTTTGCAACATAAGTTTTTCGATATACGTTTTTCAATATCAGTTTTTCGATATCAGTTTTTCAATATTTGTTTTTCAATATCGGTTTTGCAACATAAGTTTTTCGATATAGGTTTTTCAATATCGGTTTTTCAATATCGGTTTTTCAATATCGGTTTTTCAATATCAGTTTTTCGATATCAGTTTTTCAATATTTGTTTTTCAATATCGGTTTTGCAATATCAGTTTTTCGATATAAGTTTTTCAATATTGGTTTTACAATATCGCTTTTTCAATATCGGTTTTTCAATATCAGTTTTTCGATATCAGTTTTTCAATATTTGTTTTACAATATCGGTTTTGCAATATCAGTTTTTCGATATAAGTTTTTCAATATTGGTTTTACAATATCGCTTTTTCAATATCGGTTTTTAAATATCAGTTTTTCAATATTTATTTTACAATATCGGTTCTAATATCGGATTCAATATCGGTTTTGCAATATCAGTTTTTCGATATAGGTTTTTCAATATCGGTTTTTCAATATCAGTTTTTCGATATCAGTTTTTCAATATTTGTTTTACAATATCGGTTTTTCAATATCGGTTCTAATATCGGATTCAATATCGTTTTTGCAATATCAGTTTTTCGATATAGGTTTTTCAATATCAGTTTTTCGATATCAGTTTTTCAATATTTGTTTTTCAATATCGGTTTTTCAATATCAGTTTTTCGATATCAGTTTTTCAATATTTGTTTTTCAATATCGGTTTTGCAATATCAGTTTTTCGATATAAGTTTTTCAATATTGGTTTTACAATATCGCTTTTTCAATATCGGTTTTTCAATATCAGTTTTTCGATATCAGTTTTTCAATATTTGTTTTACAATATCGGTTTTGCAATATCAGTATTTCGATATAAGTTTTTCAATATTGGTTTTACAATATCGCTTTTTCAATATCGGTTTTTAAATATCAGTTTTTCAATATTTATTTTACAATATCGGTTCTAATATCGGATTCAATATCGGTTTTGCAATATCAGTTTTTCGATATAGGTTTTTCAATATCGGTTTTTCAATATCAGTTTTTCGATATCAGTTTTTCAATATTTGTTTTACAATATCGGTTTTTCAATATCGGTTCTAATATCGGATTCAATATCGTTTTTGCAATATCAGTTTTTCGATATAGGTTTTTCAATATCAGTTTTTCGATATCAGTTTTTCAATATTTGTTTTTCAATATCGGTTTTGCGATATCAGTTTTTCGATATCAGTTTTTCAATATTTGTTTTACAATATCGGTTTTGCAATATCAGTTTTTCGATATAAGTTTTTCAATATTGGTTTTACAATATCGCTTTTTCAATATCGGTTTTTCAATATCAGTTTTTCAATATCAGTTTTTCAATATCAGTTTTTCGATATCAGTTTTTCAATATTTGTTTTTCAATATCGGTTTTGCAATATCAGTTTTTCGATATAAGTTTTTCAATATTGGTTTTACAATATCGCTTTTTCAATATCGGTTTTTCAATATCAGTTTTTCAATATTTATTTTACAATATCGGTTTTTCAATATCGGTTCTAATATCGGATTCAATATCGGTTTTGCAATATCAGTTTTTCGATATAGGTTTTTCAATATCGGTTTTTCAATATCGGTTCTAATATCGGATTCAATATCGGTTTTGCAATATCAGTTTTTCGATATCAGTTTTTCAATATTTGTTTTACAATATCGGTTTTGCAATATCAGTCTTTCGATATAAGTTTTTCAATATTGGTTTTACAATATCGCTTTTTCAATATCGGTTTTTCAATATCAGTTTTTCAATATTTATTTTACAATATCGGTTTTTCAATATCGGTTCTAATATCGGATTCAATATCGGTTTTGCAATATCAGTTTTTCGATATAGGTTTTTCAATATCAGTTTTTCGATATCAGTTTTTCAATATTTGTTTTCAATATCGGTTTTGCAATATCAGTTTTTCGATATAAGTTTTTCAATATTGGTTTTACAATATCGCTTTTTCAATATCGGTTTTTCAATATCAGTTTTTCGATATCAGTTTTTCAATATTTGTTTTACAATATCGGTTTTGCAATATCAGTTTTTCGATATAAGTTTTTCAATATTGGTTTTACAATATCGCTTTTTCAATATCGGTTTTTAAATATCAGTTTTTCAATATTTATTTTACAATATCGGTTCTAATATCGGATTCAATATCGGTTTTGCAATATCAGTTTTTCGATATAGGTTTTTCAATATCGGTTTTTCAATATCAGTTTTTCGATATCAGTTTTTCAATATTTGTTTTACAATATCGGTTTTTCAATATCGGTTCTAATATCGGATTCAATATCGTTTTTGCAATATCAGTTTTTCGATATAGGTTTTTCAATATCAGTTTTTCGATATCAGTTTTTCAATATTTGTTTTTCAATATCGGTTTTGCAATATCAGTTTTTCGATATCAGTTTTTCAATATTTGTTTTACAATATCGGTTTTGCAATATCAGTTTTTCGATATAAGTTTTTCAATATTGGTTTTATAATATCGCTTTTTCAATATCGGTTTTTCAATATCAGTTTTTCAATATCAGTTTTTCAATATCAGTTTTTCGATATCAGTTTTTCAATATTTGTTTTTCAATATCGGTTTTGCAATATCAGTTTTTCGATATAAGTTTTTCAATATTGGTTTTACAATATCGCTTTTTCAATATCGGTTTTTCAATATCAGTTTTTCGATATCAGTTTTTCAATATCGGTTTTTCAATATCGGTTCTAATATCGGATTCAATATCGGTTTTGCAATATCAGTTTTTCGATATAGGTTTTTCAATATCAGTTTTTCGATATCAGTTTTTCAATATTTGTTCTCCAATATCGGTTTTTGAATATCGGTTCTATTATCGGATTCAATATCGGTTTTTCAATATCAGTTTTACAATATCGCTTTTTCAATATCGGTTTTTCAATATCAGTTTTTCAATATTTGTTTTACAATATCGGTTTTTCAATATCGGTTCTAATATCGGATTCAATATCGGTTTTGCAATATCGGTTTTTCGATATACGTTTTTCAATATCAGTTTTTCGATATCAGTTTTTCAATATTTGTTTTTCAATATCGGTTTTGCAACATAAGTTTTTCGATATAGGTTTTTCAATATCGGTTTTTCAATATCGGTTTTTCAATATCGGTTTTTCAATATCAGTTTTTCGATATCAGTTTTTCAATATTGGTTTTTCAATATCCGTTTTTCAATATCGGTTTTTCGATATCAGTTTTTCAATATTTGTTTTTGAATATCGGTTTTTGAATATCGGTTCTAATATCGGATTCAATATCGGTTTTGCAATATAAGTTTTTCGATATAGGTTTTTCAATATCGGTTTTTCAATATCAGTTTTTCGATATCAGTTTTTCAATATTTGTTTTTCAATATCGGTTTTGCAACATAAGTTTTTCGATATACGTTTTTCAATATCAGTTTTTCGATATCAGTTTTTCAATATTTGTTTTTCAATATCGGTTTTGCAACATAAGTTTTTCGATATAGGTTTTTCAATATCGGTTTTTCAATATCGGTTTTTCAATATCGGTTTTTCAATATCAGTTTTTCGATATCAGTTTTTCAATATTTGTTTTTCAATATCGGTTTTGCAATATCAGTTTTTCGATATAAGTTTTTCAATATTGGTTTTACAATATCGCTTTTTCAATATCGGTTTTTAAATATCAGTTTTTCAATATTTATTTTACAATATCGGTTCTAATATCGGATTCAATATCGGTTTTGCAATATCAGTTTTTCGATATAGGTTTTTCAATATCGGTTTTTCAATATCAGTTTTTCGATATAGGTTTTTCAATATCAGTTTTTCGATATCAGTTTTTCAATATTTGTTTTTCAATATCGGTTTTTCAATATCAGTTTTTCGATATCAGTTTTTCAATATTTGTTTTTCAATATCGGTTTTGCAATATCAGTTTTTCGATATAAGTTTTTCAATATTGGTTTTACAATATCGCTTTTTCAATATCGGTTTTTCAATATCAGTTTTTCGATATCAGTTTTTCAATATTTGTTTTACAATATCGGTTTTGCAATATCAGTATTTCGATATAAGTTTTTCAATATTGGTTTTACAATATCGCTTTTTCAATATCGGTTTTTAAATATCAGTTTTTCAATATTTATTTTACAATATCGGTTCTAATATCGGATTCAATATCGGTTTTGCAATATCAGTTTTTCGATATAGGTTTTTCAATATCGGTTTTTCAATATCAGTTTTTCGATATCAGTTTTTCAATATTTGTTTTACAATATCGGTTTTTCAATATCGGTTCTAATATCGGATTCAATATCGTTTTTGCAATATCAGTTTTTCGATATAGGTTTTTCAATATCAGTTTTTCGATATCAGTTTTTCAATATTTGTTTTTCAATATCGGTTTTGCGATATCAGTTTTTCGATATCAGTTTTTCAATATTTGTTTTACAATATCGGTTTTGCAATATCAGTTTTTCGATATAAGTTTTTCAATATTGGTTTTACAATATCGCTTTTTCAATATCGGTTTTTCAATATCAGTTTTTCAATATCAGTTTTTCAATATCAGTTTTTCGATATCAGTTTTTCAATATTTGTTTTTCAATATCGGTTTTGCAATATCAGTTTTTCGATATAAGATTTTCAATATTGGTTTTACAATATCGCTTTTTCAATATCGGTTTTTCAATATCAGTTTTTCAAGATTTATTTTACAATATCGGTTTTTCAATATCGGTTCTAATATCGGATTCAATATCGGTTTTGCAATATCAGTTTTTCGATATAGGTTTTTCAATATCGGTTTTTCAATATCGGTTCTAATATCGGATTCAATATCGGTTTTGCAATATCAGTTTTTCGATATCAGTTTTTCAATATTTGTTTTACAATATCGGTTTTGCAATATCGGTCTTTCGATATAAGTTTTTCAATATTGGTTTTACAATATCGCTTTTTCAATATCGGTTTTTCAATATCAGTTTTTCAATATTTATTTTACAATATCGGTTTTTCAATATCGGTTCTAATATCGGATTCAATATCGGTTTTGCAATATCAGTTTTTCGATATAGGTTTTTCAATATCAGTTTTTCGATATCAGTTTTTCAATATTTGTTTTCAATATCGGTTTTGCAATATCAGTTTTTCGATATAAGTTTTTCAATATTGGTTTTACAATATCGCTTTTTCAATATCGGTTTTTCAATATCAGTTTTTCGATATCAGTTTTTCAATATTTGTTTTACAATATCGGTTTTGCAATATCAGTTTTTCGATATAAGTTTTTCAATATTGGTTTTACAATATCGCTTTTTCAATATCGGTTTTTAAATATCAGTTTTTCAATATTTATTTTACAATATCGGTTCTAATATCGGATTCAATATCGGTTTTGCAATATCAGTTTTTCGATATAGGTTTTTCGATATCAGTTTTTCAATATAGGTTTTTCAATATCAGTTTTTCGATATCAGTTTTTCAATATTTGTTTTTCAATATCGGTTTTGCAATATCAGTTTTTCGATATAGGTTTTTCAATATCAGTTTTTCGATATCAGTTTTTCAATATTTGTTCTCCAATATCGGTTTTTGAATATCGGTTCTATTATCGGATTCAATATCGGTTTTTCAATATCAGTTTTACAATATCGGTTTTTCGATATCGGTTTTTCAATATCAGTTTTTCGATATCAGTTTTTCAATATCGGTTTTTCAATATCGGTTCTAATATCGGATTCAATATCGGTTTTGCAATATCAGTTTTTCGATATAGGTTTTTCAATATCAGTTTTTCGATATCAGTTTTTCAATATTTGTTCTCCAATATCGGTTTTTGAATATCGGTTCTATTATCGGATTCAATATCGGTTTTTCAATATCAGTTTTACAATATCGCTTTTTCAATATCGGTTTTTCAATATCAGTTTTTCAATATTTGTTTTACAATATCGGTTTTTCAATATCGGTTCTAATATCGGATTCAATATCGGTTTTGCAATATCGGTTTTTCGATATACGTTTTTCAATATCAGTTTTTCGATATCAGTTTTTCAATATTTGTTTTTCAATATCGGTTTTGCAACATAAGTTTTTCGATATAGGTTTTTCAATATCGGTTTTTCAATATCGGTTTTTCGATATCAGTTTTTCAATATTTGTTTTTGAATATCGGTTTTTGAATATCGGTTCTAATATCGGATTCAATATCGGTTTTGCAATATAAGTTTTTCGATATAGGTTTTTCAATATCGGTTTTTCAATATCGGTTCTAATATCGGATTCAATATCGGTTTTGCAATATCAGTTTTTCGATATCAGTTTTTCAATATTTGTTTTACAATATCGGTTTTGCAATATCAGTCTTTCGATATAAGTTTTTCAATATTGGTTTTACAATATCGCTTTTTCAATATCGGTTTTTCAATATCAGTTTTTCAATATTTATTTTACAATATCGGTTTATCAATATCGGTTCTAATATCGGATTCAATATCGGTTTTGCAATATCAGTTTTTCGATATAGGTTTTTCAATATCAGTTTTTCGATATCAGTTTTTCAATATTTGTTTTTCAATATCGGTTTTGCAATATCAGTTTTTCGATATAAGTTTTTCAATATTGGTTTTACAATATCGCTTTTTCAATATCGGTTTTTCAATATCAGTTTTTCGATATCAGTTTTTCAATATTTGTTTTACAATATCGGTTTTGCAATATCAGTTTTTCGATATAAGTTTTTCAATATTGGTTTTACAATATCGCTTTTTCAATATCGGTTTTTAAATATCAGTTTTTCAATATTTATTTTACAATATCGGTTCTAATATCGGATTCAATATCGGTTTTGCAATATCAGTTTTTCGATATAGGTTTTTCAATATCGGTTTTTCAATATCAGTTTTTCGATATCAGTTTTTCAATATTTGTTTTACAATATCGGTTTTTCAATATCGGTTCTAATATCGGATTCAATATCGTTTTTGCAATATCAGTTTTTCGATATAGGTTTTTCAATATCAGTTTTTCGATATCAGTTTTTCAATATTTGTTTTTCAATATCGGTTTTTCAATATCAGTTTTTCGATATCAGTTTTTCAATATTTGTTTTTCAATATCGGTTTTGCAATATCAGTTTTTCGATATAAGTTTTTCAATATTGGTTTTACAATATCGCTTTTTCAATATCGGTTTTTCAATATCAGTTTTTCGATATCAGTTTTTCAATATTTGTTTTACAATATCGGTTTTGCAATATCAGTTTTTCGATATAAGTTTTTCAATATTGGTTTTACAATATCGCTTTTTCAATATCGGTTTTTAAATATCAGTTTTTCAATATTTATTTTACAATATCGGTTCTAATATCGGATTCAATATCGGTTTTGCAATATCAGTTTTTCGATATAGGTTTTTCAATATCGGTTTTTCAATATCAGTTTTTCGATATCAGTTTTTCAATATTTGTTTTACAATATCGGTTTTTCAATATCGGTTCTAATATCGGATTCAATATCGTTTTTGCAATA
>NW_027488116.1:0-10162 GCF_050908995.1 Andrena cerasifolii | reverse complement strand
ACGAACCAACGAACCAACGAACCAACGAACCAACGAACCAATGAACCAACGAACCTACGAACAAACGAACAAGCGAACAAGCGAACAAACGAACAAACGAACAATCGAACAAAGAGACAAAGAAACAAGGAAAAAAAGAAACAAACGAACCAACGAGCCAACGAACCAACGAACCAACGAACCAACGAACCAACGAACCAACGAACCAACGAACCAACGAACAAACGAAAAAACGACAAAACGAACAAACGAACAAACGAACAAACGAACAAACGAATAAAAGAACAAACGAACAAACGAACAATCGAACAAACGAACAAACGAACAATCGAACAAACGAACAAACGAACAAACGAACAAACGAACAAACGAACAAACGAACAAACGAACAAACGAACAAACGAACAAACGAACAAACGAACCAACGAACCAACGAACAAACGAACAAACGAACAAACGAGCAAACAAACAAACGAACAAACGAACAAACGAACAAGCGAACTAACGAACCAACGAACCATTGAACCAACGAACCCACGAACAAACGAAAAAGCGAACAAACGAACTAACGAACAAACGAACAATCGAACAAAGAGACAAAGAAACAAGGAAACAAAGAAACAAACGAACCAACGAGCCAACGAACCAACGAACCAACGAACCAACGAACCAACGAACCAACGAACCAACGAACCAACGAACCAACGAACCAACGAACCATTGAACCAACGAACCCACGAACAAACGAAAAAGCGAACAAACGAACTAACGAACAAACGAACAGTCGAACAAAGAGACAAAGAAACAAGGAAACAAAGAAACAAACGAACCAACGAACCAACGAACCAACGAACCAACGAACCAAGGAACCAACGAACCAACGAACCAACGAACCAACGAACCAACGAAGCAACGAAGCATCGAACCAACGAACCAACGAACAAACGAAAAAACGAAAAAACGACAAAACGAACAAACGAACAAACGAAAAAACGAACCAACGAACCAACGAACAAACGAACAAACGAACAAACGAGCAAACAAACAAACGAACAAACGAACAAACGAACAAGCGAACAAACGAACCAACGAACCATTGAACCAACGAACAAACGATCAAACGAACAAACGAACAGTCGAACAAAGAGACAAAGAAACAAACAAAGAAAGAAAAAACGAACCAACGAACCATCGAACCAACGAACCAACGAACCAACGAACCAACGAACCAACGAACCAACGAAGCAACGAAGCATCGAACCAACGAACCAACGAACAAACGAAAAAACGAAAAAACGACAAAACGAACAAACGAACAAACGAAAAAACGAACCAACGAACCAACGAACAAACGAACAAACGAACAAACGAGCAAACAAACAAACGAACAAACGAACAAACGAACAAGCGAACAAACGAACCAACGAACCATTGAACCAACGAACAAACGATCAAACGAACAAACGAACAGTCGAACAAAGAGACAAAGAAACAAACAAAGAAAGAAAAAACGAACCAACGAACCATCGAACCAACGAACCAACGAACCAACGAACCAACGAACCAACGAACCAACGAACCAACGAACCAACGAAACAACGAACCAACGAACCAACGAACCAACGAACAAACGAAAAAACGACAAAGCGAACAAACGAACAAACGAACAAACGAACAAACGAACAAACGAACAAACGAACAAACGAACAAACGAACAAACGAACAAACGAACAAACGAACAAACGAACAAACGAACAAACGAACAAACGAACAAACGAACAAACGAACAAACGAACAAACGAACAAACGAACAAACGAACAAACGAACAAACGAACAATCGAACAAAGAGACAAAGAAACAAGGAAAAAAAGAAACAAACGAACCAACGAGCCAACGAACCAACGAACCAACGAAACAACGAACCAACGAACCAACGAACCAACGAACCAACGAAACAACGAACCAACGAACCAACGAACCAACGAACAAACGAAAAAACGACAAAACGAACAAACGAACAATCGAACAAACGAACAAACGAACAAACGAACAATCGAACAAACGAACAGACGAACCAACGAACAAACGAACAAACGAACAAACGAACCCACGAACCAACGAACCAACGAACCAACGAACCAACGAACAAACGAACAAACGAACAAACGAATAAACGAACAAACGAACAAACGAACAATCGAACATACGAACAAACGAACAAACGAACAAACGAACAAACGAACAAACGAACAAACGAACAAACGAACAAACGAATAAAAGAACAAACGAACAAACGAACAATCGAACAAACGAACAAACGAACAAACGAACAAACGAACAAACGAACAAACGAACAAACGAACAAACGAACAAACGAACAAACGAACAAACGAACAAACGGACAAACGTACAAACGAACAAACGAACAAACGAACCAACGAACCAACGAACAAACGAACAAACGAACAAACGAACAAACGAACAAACGAACAAACGAACAAACGAACAAACGAACGAACGAACAAACGAACAAACGAACAAACGAACAAACGAACAAACGAACAAACGAACAAACGAACAAACGAACAAACGAACAAACGAACAAACGAACAAACGAACAAACGAACAAACGAACAAACGAACAAACGAACAAACGAACAAACGAACAAACGAACAAACGAACAATCGAAGAAAGAGACAAAGAAACAAAGAAACAAAGAAAAAACGCACCAACGAACCAACGAACCAACGAACCAACGAACCAACGAACCAACGAACCAACGAACCAACGAACCAACGAACCAATGAACCAACGAACAATCGAACAAAGAGACAAAGAAACAAGGAAAAAAAGAAACAAACGAACCAACGAGCCAACGAACCAACGAACCAACGAAACAACGAACCAACGAACCAACGAACCAACGAACAAACGAAAAAACGACAAAACGAACAAACGATCAAACGAACAAACGAACAAACGAACAAACGAATAAAAGAACAAACGAACAAACGAACAAACGAACAATCGAACAAACGAACAAACGAACAATCGAACAAACGAACAAACGAACAAAAGAACAAACGAACAAACGAACAAACGAACAAACGAACAAACGAACAAACGAACAAACGAACAAACGAAACAACGAACCAACGAACAAACGAACAAACGAACAGACGAACCAACGAACAAACGAACAAACGAACAAACGAACAAACGAACCAACGAACCAACGAACCAACGAACCAACGAACAAACGAACAAACGAACAAACGAGCAAACAAACAAACGAACAAACGAACAAACGAACAAGCGAACTAACGAACCAACGAACCATTGAACCAACGAACCCACGAACAAACGAAAAAGCGAACAAACGAACTAACGAACAAACGAACAATCGAACAAAGAGACAAAGAAACAAGGAAACAAAGAAACAAACGAACCAACGAGCCAACGAACCAACGAACCAACGAACCAACGAACCAACGAACCAACGAACCAACGAACCAACGAACCAACGAACCAACGAACCATTGAACCAACGAACCCACGAACAAACGAAAAAGCGAACAAACGAACTAACGAACAAACGAACAGTCGAACAAAGAGACAAAGAAACAAGGAAACAAAGAAACAAACGAACCAACGAACCAACGAACCAACGAACCAACGAACCAAGGAACCAACGAACCAACGAACCAACGAACCAACGAACCAACGAAGCAACGAAGCATCGAACCAACGAACCAACGAACAAACGAAAAAACGAAAAAACGACAAAACGAACAAACGAACAAACGAAAAAACGAACCAACGAACCAACGAACAAACGAACAAACGAACAAACGAGCAAACAAACAAACGAACAAACGAACAAACGAACAAGCGAACAAACGAACCAACGAACCATTGAACCAACGAACAAACGATCAAACGAACAAACGAACAGTCGAACAAAGAGACAAAGAAACAAACAAAGAAAGAAAAAACGAACCAACGAACCATCGAACCAACGAACCAACGAACCAACGAACCAACGAACCAACGAACCAACGAAGCAACGAAGCATCGAACCAACGAACCAACGAACAAACGAAAAAACGAAAAAACGACAAAACGAACAAACGAACAAACGAAAAAACGAACCAACGAACCAACGAACAAACGAACAAACGAACAAACGAGCAAACAAACAAACGAACAAACGAACAAACGAACAAGCGAACAAACGAACCAACGAACCATTGAACCAACGAACAAACGATCAAACGAACAAACGAACAGTCGAACAAAGAGACAAAGAAACAAACAAAGAAAGAAAAAACGAACCAACGAACCATCGAACCAACGAACCAACGAACCAACGAACCAACGAACCAACGAACCAACGAACCAACGAACCAACGAAACAACGAACCAACGAACCAACGAACCAACGAACAAACGAAAAAACGACAAAGCGAACAAACGAACAAACGAACAAACGAACAAACGAACAAACGAACAAACGAACAAACGAACAAACGAACAAACGAACAAACGAACAAACGAACAAACGAACAAACGAACAAACGAACAAACGAACAAACGAACAAACGAACAAACGAACAAACGAACAAACGAACAATCGAACAAAGAGACAAAGAAACAAGGAAAAAAAGAAACAAACGAACCAACGAGCCAACGAACCAACGAACCAACGAAACAACGAACCAACGAACCAACGAACCAACGAACCAACGAAACAACGAACCAACGAACCAACGAACCAACGAACAAACGAAAAAACGACAAAACGAACAAACGAACAATCGAACAAACGAACAAACGAACAAACGAACAATCGAACAAACGAACAGACGAACCAACGAACAAACGAACAAACGAACAAACGAACCCACGAACCAACGAACCAACGAACCAACGAACCAACGAACCAACGAACAAACGAACAAACGAACAAACGAATAAACGAACAAACGAACAAACGAACAATCGAACATACGAACAAACGAACAAACGAACAAACGAACAAACGAACAAACGAACAAACGAACAAACGAACAAACGAACAAACGAATAAAAGAACAAACGAACAAACGAACAATCGAACAAACGAACAAACGAACAAACGAACAAACGAACAAACGAACAAACGAACAAACGAACAAACGAACAAACGAACAAACGAACAAACGAACAAACGAACAAACGGACAAACGTACAAACGAACAAACGAACAAACGAACCAACGAACCAACGAACAAACGAACAAACGAACAAACGAACAAACGAACAAACGAACAAACGAACAAACGAACAAACGAACAAACGAACGAACGAACAAACGAACAAACGAACAAACGAACAAACGAACAAACGAACAAACGAACAAACGAACAAACGAACAATCGAAGAAAGAGACAAAGAAACAAAGAAACAAAGAAAAAACGCACCAACGAACCAACGAACCAACGAACCAACGAACCAACGAACCAACGAACCAACGAACCAACGAACCAACGAACCAATGAACCAACGAACAATCGAACAAAGAGACAAAGAAACAAGGAAAAAAAGAAACAAACGAACCAACGAGCCAACGAACCAACGAACCAACGAAACAACGAACCAACGAACCAACGAACCAACGAACAAACGAAAAAACGACAAAACGAACAAACGATCAAACGAACAAACGAACAAACGAACAAACGAATAAAAGAACAAACGAACAAACGAACAATCGAACAAACGAACAAACGAACAATCGAACAAACGAACAAACGAACAAAAGAACAAACGAACAAACGAACAAACGAACAAACGAACAAACGAACAAACGAACAAACGAACAAACGAACAAACGAAACAACGAACCAACGAACAAACGAACAAACGAACAGACGAACCAACGAACAAACGAACAAACGAACAAACGAACAAACGAACCAACGAACCAACGAACCAACGAACCAACGAACCAACGAACAAACGAACCAACGAACAAACGAATAAACGAACAAACGAACAAACGAACAATCGAACATACGAACAAACGAACAAACGAACAAGCGAACAAACGAACAAACGAACAATCGAACAAAGAGACAAAGAAACAAGGAAAAAAAGAAACAAACGAACCAACGAGCCAA
This sequence comes from Andrena cerasifolii, assembly GCF_050908995.1. Classification (NCBI taxonomy): domain Eukaryota; kingdom Metazoa; phylum Arthropoda; class Insecta; order Hymenoptera; family Andrenidae; genus Andrena; species Andrena cerasifolii. Next base: position 3,999 of record NW_027488116.1, on the reverse strand, counting down.
CGAACCAACGAACCAACGAAACAACGAACCAACGAACCAACGAACCAACGAACAAACGAAAAAACGACAAAACGAACAAACGAACAATCGAACAAACGAACAAACGAACAAACGAACAATCGAACAAACGAACAGACGAACCAACGAACAAACGAACAAACGAACAAACGAACCCACGAACCAACGAACCAACGAACCAACGAACCAACGAACAAACGAACAAACGAACAAACGAATAAACGAACAAACGAACAAACGAACAATCGAACATACGAACAAACGAACAAACGAACATACGAACAAACGAACAAACGAACAAACGAACAAACGAACAAACGAACAAACGAATAAAAGAACAAACGAACAAACGAACAATCGAACAAACGAACAAACGAACAAACGAACAAACGAACAAACGAACAAACGAACAAACGAACAAACGAACAAACGAACAAACGAACAAACGAACAAACGGACAAACGTACAAACGAACAAACGAACAAACGAACCAACGAACCAACGAACAAACGAACAAACGAACAAACGAACAAACGAACAAACGAACAAACGAACAAACGAACAAACGAACGAACGAACAAACGAACAAACGAACAAACGAACAAACGAACAAACGAACAAACGAACAAACGAACAAACGAACAAACGAACAAACGAACAAACGAACAAACGAACAAACGAACAAACGAACAAACGAACAAACGAACAAACGAACAAACGAACAAACGAACAAACGAACAAACGAACAAACGAACAAACGAACAAACGAACAATCGAACAAAGAGACAAAGAAACAAGGAAAAAAAGAAACAAACGAACCAACGAGCCAACGAACCAACGAACCAACGAAACAACGCACCAACGAACCAACGAACCAACGAACCAACGAAACAACGAACCAACGAACCAACGAACCAACGAACAAACGAAAAAACGACAAAACGAACAAACGAACAATCGAACAAACGAACAAACGAACAAACGAACAATCGAACAAACGAACAGACGAACCAACGAACAAACGAACAAACGAACAAACGAACCCACGAACCAACGAACCAACGAACCAACGAACCAACGAACAAACGAACAAACGAACAAACGAATAAACGAACAAACGAACAAACGAACAATCGAACATACGAACAAACGAACAAACGAACAAACGAACAAACGAACAAACGAACAAACGAACAAACGAATAAAAGAACAAACGAACAAACGAACAATCGAACAAACGAACAAACGAACCAAACGAACAAACGAACAAACGAACAAACGAACAAACGAACAAACGAACAAACGAACAAACGAACAAACGAACAAACGAACAAACGGACAAACGTACAAACGAACAAACGAACAAACGAACCAACGAACCAACGAACAAACGAACAAACGAACAAACGAACAAACGAACAAACGAACAAACGAACAAACGAACAAACGAACGAACGAACAAACGAACAAACGAACAAACGAACAAACGAACAAACGAACAAACGAACAAACGAACAAACGAACAAACGAACAAACGAACAAACGAACAAACGAACAAACGAACAAACGAACAAACGAACAAACGAACAAACGAACAAACGAACAAACGAACAAACGAACAAACGAACAAACGAACAAACGAACAATCGAAGAAAGAGACAAAGAAACAAAGAAACAAAGAAAAAACGCACCAACGAACCAACGAACCAACGAACCAACGAACCAACGAACCAACGAACCAACGAACCAACGAACCAACGAACCAATGAACCAACGAACAATCGAACAAAGAGACAAAGAAACAAGGAAAAAAAGAAACAAACGAACCAACGAGCCAACGAACCAACGAACCAACGAAACAACGAACCAACGAACCAACGAACCAACGAACAAACGAAAAAACGACAAAACGAACAAACGATCAAACGAACAAACGAACAAACGAACAAACGAATAAAAGAACAAACGAACAAACGAACAATCGAACAAACGAACAAACGAACAATCGAACAAACGAACAAACGAACAAAAGAACAAACGAACAAACGAACAAACGAACAAACGAACAAACGAACAAACGAACAAACGAACAAACGAAACAACGAACCAACGAACAAACGAACAAACGAACAGACGAACCAACGAACAAACGAACAAACGAACAAACGAACAAACGAACCAACGAACCAACGAACCAACGAACCAACGAACCAACGAACAAACGAACCAACGAACAAACGAATAAACGAACAAACGAACAAACGAACAATCGAACATACGAACAAACGAACAAACGAACAAGCGAACAAACGAACAAACGAACAATCGAACAAAGAGACAAAGAAACAAGGAAAAAAAGAAACAAACGAACCAACGAGCCAACGAACCAACGAACCAACGAAACAACGAACCAACGAACCAACGAACCAACGAACAAACGAAAAAACGACAAAACGAACAAACGAACAAACGAACAAACGAACAAAGGAACAAACGAATAAAAGAACAAACGAACAAACGAACAATCGAACAAACGAACAAACGAACAATCGAACAAACGAACAAACGAACAAACGAACAAACGAACAAACGAAACAACGAAACAACGAACCAACGAACCAACGAACCAACGAACCAACGAACCAACGAACCAACGAACCAACGAACCAACGAACTAACGAACAAACGAAAAAACGAACAAACGAACAAACGAACAAACGAACAAACGAACAAACGAACAAACGAACAATCGAAGAAAGAGACAAAGAAACAAAGAAACAAAGAAAAAACGCACCAACGAACCAACGAACCAACGAACCAACGAACCAACGAACCAACGAACCAACGAACCAACGAACCAACGAACCAACGAACCAATGAACCAACGAACCCACGAACAAACGAACAAGCGAATAAACGAACAAACGAACAAACGAGCAATCGAACATACGAACAAACGAACCCACGAACCAACGAACCAACGAACAAACGAACAAACGAACAAACGAACAAACGAACAAACGAATAAACGAACAAACGAACAAACGAGCAATCGAACATACGAACAAACGAACAAACGAACAAACGAACAAACGAACAAACGAACAAACGAACAAACGAACCAACGAACCAACGAACAAACGAAAAAACGACAAAACGAACAAACGAACAAACGAACAAACGAACCAACGAACCAACGAACAAACGAAAAAACGACAAAACGAACAAACGAACAAACGAACAAACGAACAAACGAATAAAAGAACAAACGAACAAACGAACAATCGAACAAACGAACAAACGAACAATCGAACAAACGAACAAACGAACAAACGAACAAACGAACAAACGAACAAACGAACAAACGAACAAACGAACAAACGAACAAACGAACAAACGAACCAACGAACCAACGAACAAACGAACAAACGAACAAACGAGCAAACAAACCAACGAACAAACGAACAAACGAACAAACGAACAAGCGAACTAACGAACCAACGAACCCACGAACAAACGAAAAAGCGAACCAACGAACCAACGAACAAACGAACAAACGAACAAACGAACAAACGAACAAACGAACAAACGAACAAACGAACAAACGAACAAACGAACAAACGAACAAACGAACAAACGAACAAACGAACAAACGAACAAACGAGAAACGAACAAACGAACAAACGAACAAACGAACGAACGAACCAAGGAACAAACGAACAAACGAACAAACGAATAAACGAACAAACGAAAAAACGAACAATCGAACAAACGAACAAACGAACAAACGAACAAACGAACAAACGAACAAACGAACAAACGAACAAACGAACAAACGAACAAACGAACAAACGAACCAACGAACAAAGGAACAAACGAACAAACGAACAAACGAACAAACGAATAAACGAACAAACGAACAAACGATCAGACGAACAAAGGAACAATCGAACAAAGAGACAAAGAAACAAAGAAACAAAG
>NW_027488115.1:0-10174 GCF_050908995.1 Andrena cerasifolii | reverse complement strand
ATCGGTTTTTCAATATTGGTTTTTCAATATCGGTTTCAATATCAGTTTTTCAATATCGGTTTTGCAATATCAGTTTTTCGATATCGGTTTTTCAATATCGGTTTTTCATTATCGGTTTTTCAATATCGGTTCTAATATCGGTTTTTCAATATCGCTGTTTCAATATCGGTTTTTCAATATCGGTTTTTCAATATCAGTTTTTCAATATCGGTTTTGCAATATCAGTTTTTCGATATCAGTTTTTCGATATCAGTTTTTCAATATCGGTTTTTCAATATTGGTTTTTCAATATCGGTTTTTCAATATCGGTTTTTCAATATCGGTTTTGCAATATCAGTTTTTCCATATCAGTTTTTCAATATCGGTTTTTCAATATTGGCTTTTCAATATCAGTTTATCAATATCGGTTTTTCAATATCGGTTTTTCAATATCGGCTTTTCAATATCGGTTCTAATATCGGTTTCAAAATCGGGTTTTCAATATCGGTTTTGCAATATCAGTTTTTCGATATCGGTTTTTCAATATCGCTGTTTCAATATCGGTTTTTCAATATCGAATTTTCAATATCGGTTCTAATAGCGGTTTCAATATCGGTTTTTCAGTATCGGTTATCAAATATCAGTTTTTCAATACCGGTTTTGCAATATCAGTTTTTCGATATCAGTTTTTCAATATCGGTTTTTCAATATCGGTTTTTCAATATCGGTTCTAATATCGGTTTCAATATCAGTTTTTCAATATCGGTTTTGCAATATCAGATTTTCGATATCAGTTTTTCAATATCGCTGTTTCAATATCGGTTTTTCAATATCGGTTTTTCAATATCGGTTTTGCAATATCAGTTTTTCGATATCAGTTTTTCAATATCGGTTTTTCAATATTGGTTTTTCAATATCGGTTTTCAATATCGGTTTTTCAATATTGGTTTTTCAATATCGGTTTCTCAATATCGGTTTTTCATTATCGGTTTTTCAATATCGGTTCTAATATCGGTTTCAATATCGGTTTTTCATTATCGGTTTTTCAATATCGGTTCTAATATCGGTTTCAATATCGGTTTTGCAATATCGGTTTTTCAATATCGGTTTTTCATTATCGGTTTTTCAATATCGGTTCTAATATCGGTTTCAATATCGGTTTTTCAATATTGCTGTTTCAATATCGGTTTTTCAATATTGGTTTTTCAATATCGGTTTTTCAATATCGGTTTTTCATTATCGGTTTTTCAATATCGGTTCTAATATCGGTTTCACTATCGGTTTTTCAATATCGCTGTTTCAATATCGGTTTTTCAATATCGGTTTTGCAATATCAGTTTTTCGATATCAGTTTTTCAATATCGGTTTTTCAATATTGGCTTTTCAATATCAGTTTATCAATATCGGTTTTTCAATATTGGTTTTTCAATATCGGTTTTTCAATATCGGCTTTTCCATATCGGTTCTAATATCGGTTTCAATATCGGTTTTTCGATATCGGTTCTGCAATATCAGTTTTTCGATATCAGTTTTTCGATATCGGTTTTTCAATATCGGTTTTTCATTATCGGTTTTTCAGTATCGGTTCTAATATCGGTTTCAATATCGGTTTTTCAATATCGCTGTTTCAATATCGGTTTTTCAATATCGGTTTTTCAATATCGGTTTTTCAATATCGGTTTTTCAATATCGGTTTTGCAATATCAGTTTTTCGATATCAGTTTTTCGATATCGGTTTTTCAATATCGGTTTTTCATTATCGGTTTTTTCAATATCGGTTCTAATATCGGTTTCAATATCGGCTTTTCAGTATCGGTTCTAATATCGGTTTCAATATCGGTTTTTCAATATCGCTGTTTCAATATCGGTTTTTCAATATCGGTTTTTCAATATCGGTTTCAATATCAGTTTTTCAATATCGGTTTTGCAATATCAGTTTTTCGATATCGGTTTTTCAATATCGGTTTTTCATTATCGGTTTTTCAATATCGCTTCTAATATCGGTTTTTCAATATCGCTGTTTCAATATCGGTTTTTCAATATCGGTTTTTCAATATCAGTTTTTCAATATCGGTTTTGCAATATCAGTTTTTCGATATCAGTTTTTCAATATCGGTTTTTCAATATTGGTTTTTCAATATCGGTTTTTCAATATCGGTTTTGCAATATCAGATTTTCGATATCAGTTTTTCAATATCGCTGTTTCAATATCGGTTTTTCAATATCGGTTTTTCAATATCGGTTTTGCAATATCAGTTTTTCGATATCAGTTTTTCAATATCGGTTTTGCAATATCAGTTTTTCGATATCAGTTTTTCAATATCGGTTTTTCGATATCGGTTCTGCAATATCAGTTTTTCGATATCAGTTTTTCGATATCGGTTTTTCAATATCGGTTTTTCATTATCGGTTTTTCAGTATCGGTTCTAATATCGGTTTCAATATCGGTTTTTCAATATCGCTGTTTCAATATCGGTTTTTCAATATCGGTTTTTCAATATCGGTTTTTCAATATCGGTTTTTCAATATCGGTTTTGCAATATCAGTTTTTCGATATCAGTTTTTCGATATCGGTTTTTCAATATCGGTTTTTCATTATCGGTTTTTTCAATATCGGTTCTAATATCGGTTTCAATATCGGCTTTTCAGTATCGGTTCTAATATCGGTTTCAATATCGGTTTTTCAATATCGCTGTTTCAATATCGGTTTTTCAATATCGGTTTTTCAATATCGGTTTCAATATCAGTTTTTCAATATCGGTTTTGCAATATCAGTTTTTCGATATCGGTTTTTCAATATCGGTTTTTCATTATCGGTTTTTCAATATCGCTTCTAATATCGGTTTTTCAATATCGCTGTTTCAATATCGGTTTTTCAATATCGGTTTTTCAATATCAGTTTTTCAATATCGGTTTTGCAATATCAGTTTTTCGATATCAGTTTTTCAATATCGGTTTTTCAATATTGGTTTTTCAATATCGGTTTCAATATCAGTTTTTCAATATCGGTTTTGCAATATCAGTTTTTCGATATCGGTTTTTCAATATCGGTTTTTCATTATCGGTTTTTCAATATCGGTTCTAATATCGGTTTTTCAATATCGCTGTTTCAATATCGGTTTTTCAATATCGGTTTTTCAATATCAGTTTTTCAATATCGGTTTTGCAATATCAGTTTTTCGATATCAGTTTTTCGATATCAGTTTTTCAATATCGGTTTTTCAATATTGGTTTTTCAATATCGGTTTTTCAATATCGGTTTTTCAATATCGGTTTTGCAATATCAGTTTTTCGATATCAGTTTTTCAATATCGGTTTTTCAATATTGGCTTTTCAATATCAGTTTATCAATATCGGTTTTTCAATATCGGTTTTTCAATATCGGCTTTTCAATATCGGTTCTAATATCGGTTTCAAAATCGGGGTTTTCAATATCGGTTTTGCAATATCAGTTTTTCGATATCGGTTTTTCAATATCGCTGTTTCAATATCGGTTTTTCAATATCGAATTTTCAATATCGGTTCTAATAGCGGTTTCAATATCAGTTTTTCAATATCGGTTTTGCAATATCAGATTTTCGATATCAGTTTTTCAATATCGCTGTTTCAATATCGGTTTTTCAATATCGGTTTTCAATATCGGTTTTGCAATATCAGTTTTTCGATATCAGTTTTTCAATATCGGTTTTTCAATATTGGTTTTTCAATATCGGTTTTCAATATCGGTTTTTCAATATTGGTTTTTCAATATCGGTTTCTCAATATCGGTTTTTCATTATCGGTTTTTCAATATCGGTTCTAATATCGGTTTCAATATCGGTTTTTCATTATCGGTTTTTCAATATCGGTTCTAATATCGGTTTCAATATCGGTTTTGCAATATCGGTTTTTCAATATCGGCTTTTCAATATCGGTTCTAATATCGGTTTCAAAATCGGGTTTTCAATATCGGTTTTGCAATATCAGTTTTTCGATATCGGTTTTTCAATATCGCTGTTTCAATATCGGTTTTTCAATATCGAATTTTCAATATCGGTTCTAATAGCGGTTTCAATATCGGTTTTTCAGTATCGGTTATCAAATATCAGTTTTTCAATACCGGTTTTGCAATATCAGTTTTTCGATATCAGTTTTTCAATATCGGTTTTTCAATATCGGTTTTTCAATATCGGTTCTAATATCGGTTTCAATATCAGTTTTTCAATATCGGTTTTGCAATATCAGATTTTCGATATCAGTTTTTCAATATCGCTGTTTCAATATCGGTTTTTCAATATCGGTTTTTCAATATCGGTTTTGCAATATCAGTTTTTCGATATCAGTTTTTCAATATCGGTTTTTCAATATTGGTTTTTCAATATCGGTTTTCAATATCGGTTTTTCAATATTGGTTTTTCAATATCGGTTTCTCAATATCGGTTTTTCATTATCGGTTTTTCAATATCGGTTCTAATATCGGTTTCAATATCGGTTTTTCATTATCGGTTTTTCAATATCGGTTCTAATATCGGTTTCAATATCGGTTTTGCAATATCGGTTTTTCAATATCGGTTTTTCATTATCGGTTTTTCAATATCGGTTCTAATATCGGTTTCAATATCGGTTTTTCAATATTGCTGTTTCAATATCGGTTTTTCAATATTGGTTTTTCAATATCGGTTTTTCAATATCGGTTTTTCATTATCGGTTTTTCAATATCGGTTCTAATATCGGTTTCACTATCGGTTTTTCAATATCGCTGTTTCAATATCGGTTTTTCAATATCGGTTTTGCAATATCAGTTTTTCGATATCAGTTTTTCAATATCGGTTTTTCAATATTGGCTTTTCAATATCAGTTTATCAATATCGGTTTTTCAATATTGGTTTTTCAATATCGGTTTTTCAATATCGGCTTTTCCATATCGGTTCTAATATCGGTTTCAATATCGGTTTTTCGATATCGGTTCTGCAATATCAGTTTTTCGATATCAGTTTTTCGATATCGGTTTTTCAATATCGGTTTTTCATTATCGGTTTTTCAGTATCGGTTCTAATATCGGTTTCAATATCGGTTTTTCAATATCGCTGTTTCAATATCGGTTTTTCAATATCGGTTTTTCAATATCGGTTTTTCAATATCGGTTTTTCAATATCGGTTTTGCAATATCAGTTTTTCGATATCAGTTTTTCGATATCGGTTTTTCAATATCGGTTTTTCATTATCGGTTTTTTCAATATCGGTTCTAATATCGGTTTCAATATCGGCTTTTCAGTATCGGTTCTAATATCGGTTTCAATATCGGTTTTTCAATATCGCTGTTTCAATATCGGTTTTTCAATATCGGTTTTTCAATATCGGTTTCAATATCAGTTTTTCAATATCGGTTTTGCAATATCAGTTTTTCGATATCGGTTTTTCAATATCGGTTTTTCATTATCGGTTTTTCAATATCGCTTCTAATATCGGTTTTTCAATATCGCTGTTTCAATATCGGTTTTTCAATATCGGTTTTTCAATATCAGTTTTTCAATATCGGTTTTGCAATATCAGTTTTTCGATATCAGTTTTTCAATATCGGTTTTTCAATATTGGTTTTTCAATATCGGTTTTTCAATATCGGTTTTGCAATATCAGATTTTCGATATCAGTTTTTCAATATCGCTGTTTCAATATCGGTTTTTCAATATCGGTTTTTCAATATCGGTTTTGCATTATCAGTTTTTCGATATCAGTTTTTCAATATCGGTTTTTGCAATATTGGTTTTTCAATATCGGTTTTCAATATCGGTTTTTCAATATTCGTTTTTCAATATCGGTTTCTCAATATCGGTTTTTCATTATCGGTTTTTCAATATCGGTTCTAATATCGGTTTCAATATCGGTTTTTCATTATCGGTTTTTCAATATCGGTTCTAATATCGGTTTCAATATCGGTTTTGCAATATCGGTTTTTCAATATCGGTTTTTCATTATCGGTTTTTCAATATCGGTTCTAATATCGGTTTCAATATCGGTTTTTCAATATTGCTGTTTCAATATCGGTTTTTCAATATTGGTTTTTCAATATCGGTTTTTCAATATCGGTTTTTCATTATCGGTTTTTCAATATCGGTTCTAATATCGGTTTCAATATCGGTTTTTCAATATCGCTGTTTCAATATCGGTTTTTCAATATCGGTTTTGCAATATCAGTTTTTCGATATCAGTTTTTCAATATCGGTTTTTCAATATTGGCTTTTCAATATCAGTTTATCAATATCGGTTTTTCAATATTGGTTTTTCAATATCGGTTTTTCAATATCGGCTTTTCCATATCGGTTCTAATATCGGTTTCAATATCGGTTTTTCGATATCGGTTCTGCAATATCAGTTTTTCGATATCAGTTTTTCGATATCGGTTTTTCAATATCGGTTTTTCATTATCGGTTTTTCAGTATCGGTTCTATTATCGGTTTCAATATCGGTTTTTCAATATCGCTGTTTCAATATCGGATTTTCAATATCGGTTTTTCAATATCGGTTTTTCAATATCGGTTTTTCAATATCGGTTTTGCAATATCAGTTTTTCGATATCAGTTTTTCGATATCGGTTTTTCAATATCGGTTTTTCATTATCGGTTTTTTCAATATCGGTTCTAATATCGGTTTCAATATCGGCTTTTCAGTATCGGTTCTAATATCGGTTTCAATATCGGTTTTTCAATATCGCTGTTTCAATATCGGTTTTTCAATATCGGTTTTTCAATATCGGTTTCAATATCAGTTTTTCAATATCGGTTTTGCAATATCAGTTTTTCGATATCGGTTTATCAATATCGGTTTTTCATTATCGGTTTTTCAATATCGGTTCTAATATCGGTTTTTCAATATCGCTGTTTCAATATCGGTTTTTCAATATCGGTTTTTCAATATCAGTTTTTCAATATCGGTTTTGCAATATCAGTTTTTCGATATCAGTTTTTCAATATCGGTTTTTCAATATTGGTTTTTCAATATCGGTTTTTCAATATCGGTTTTTCAATATTGGTTTTTCAATATCGGTTTTTCAATATCGGTATTTCATTATCGGTTTTTCAATATTGGTTTTTCAATATCGGTTCTAATATCGGTTTCAATATCGGTTTTTCAATATCGCTGTTTCAATATCGGTTTTTCAATATCGGTTTTTCAATATCGGTTTTGCAATATCAGTTTTTCAATATCGGTTTTTCAATATTGGTTTTTCAATATCGGTTTTTCAATATCGGTTTTTCAATATCGGCTTTTCCATATCGGTTCTAATATCGGTTTCAATATCGGTTTTTCGATATCGGTTCTGCAATATCAGTTTTTCGATATCAGTTTTTCGATATCGGTTTTTCAATATCGGTTTTTCATTATCGGTTTTTCAGTATCGGTTCTAATATCGGTTTCAATATCGGTTTTTCAATATCGCTGTTTCAATATCGGTTTTTCAATATCGGTTTTTCAATATCGGTTTTTCAATATCGGTTTTGCAATATCAGTTTTTCGATATCGGTTTTTCAATATCGGTTTTTCATTATCGGTTTTTCATTATCGGTTTTTCAATATCGGTTTTTCAATATTGGTTTTTCAATATCGGTTTTTCAATATTGGTTTTTCAATATCGGTTTTTCAATATCGGCTTTTCCATATCGGTTCTAATATCGGTTTCAATATCGGTTTTTCGATATCGGTTCTGCAATATCAGTTTCTCGATATCAGTTTTTCAATATCGGTTTTTCAATATCGGTTTTTCAATATCGGTTTTTCATTATCGGTTTTTCAATATCGGTTCTAATATCGGTTTCAATATCGGTTTTTCAATATCGGTTTTTCAATATTGGTTTTTCAATATCGGTTTTTCAATATCGGTTTTTCATTATCGGTTTTTCAATATCGGTTCTAATATCGGTTTCAATATCGGTTTTTCAATATCGCTCTTTCAATATCGGTTTTTCAATATCGGTTTTTCAATATCGGTTTTGCAATATCAGTTTTTCAATATCGGTTTTTCAATATTGGTTTTTCAATATCGGTTTTTCAATATCGGTTTTTCAATATCGGCTTTTCAATATCGGTTCTAATATCGGTTTCAAAATCGGGTTTTCAATATCGGTTTTGCAATATCAGTTTTTCGATATCGGTTTTTCAATATCGCTGTTTCAATATCGGTTTTTCAATATCGAATTTTCAATATCGGTTTTTCAATATCGGTTTTGCAATATCAGTTTTTCGATATCAGTTTTTCGATATCGGTTTTTCAATATCGGTTTTTCAATATCGGTTTCAATATCAGTTTTTCAATATCGGTTTTGCAATATCAGTTTTTCGATATCGGTTTTTCAATATCGGTTTTTCATTATCGGTTTTTCAATATCGGTTCTAATATCGGTTTTTCAATATCGCTGTTTCAATATCGGTTTTTCAATATCGGTTTTTCAATATCAGTTTTTCAATATCGGTTTTGCAATATCAGTTTTTCGATATCAGTTTTCCAATATCGGTTTTTCAATATTGGTTTTTCAATATCGGTTTTTCAATATCGGTTTTGCAATATCAGATTTTCGATATCAGTTTTTCAATATCGCTGTTTCAATATCGGTTTTTCAATATCGGTTTTTCAATATCGGTTTTGCAATATCAGTTTTTCGATATTCGTTTTTCAATATCGGTTTCTCAATATCGGTTTTTCATTATCGGTTTTTCAATATCGGTTCTAATATCGGCTTCAATATCGGTTTTTCATTATCGGTTTTTCAATATCGGTTCTAATATCGGTTTCAATATCGGTTTTGCAATATCGGTTTTTCAATATCGGTTTTTCATTATCGGTTTTTCAATATCGGTTCTAATATCGGTTTCAATATCGGTTTTTCAATATCGCTGTTTCAATATCGGTTTTTCAATATCGGTTTTGCAATATCAGTTTTTCGATATCAGTTTTTCAATATCGGTTTTTCAATATTGGCTTTTCAATATCAGTTTATCAATATCGGTTTTTCAATATCGGTTTTTCAATATCGGCTTTTCAATATCGGTTCTAATATCGGTTTCAAAATCGGGTTTTCAATATCGGTTTTGCAATATCAGTTTTTCGATATCGGTTTTTCAATATCGCTGTTTCAATATCGGTTTTTCAATATCGAATTTTCAATATCGGTTCTAATAGCGGTTTCAATATCGGTTTTTCAGTATCGGTTATCAAATATCAGTTTTTCAATACCGGTTTTGCAATATCAGTTTTTCGATATCAGTTTTTCAATATCGGTTTTTCAATATCGGTTTTTCAATATCGGTTTTTCAATATCGGTTTTTCATTATCGGTTCTAATATCGGTTTCAATATCAGTTTTTCAATATCGGTTTTGCAATATCAGATTTTCGATATCAGTTTTTCAATATCGCTGTTTCAATATCGGTTTTTCAATATCGGTTTTTCAATATCGGTTTTGCAATATCAGTTTTTCGATATCAGTTTTTCAATATCGGTTTTTCAATATTGGTTTTTCAATATCGGTTTTCAATATCGGTTTTTCAATATTCGTTTTTCAATATCGGTTTCTCAATATCGGTTTTTCATTATCGGTTTTTCAATATCGGTTCTAATATCGGCTTCAATATCGGTTTTTCATTATCGGTTTTTCAATATCGGTTCTAATATCGGTTTCAATATCGGTTTTGCAATATCGGTTTTTCAATATCGGTTTTTCAATATTGGTTTTTCAATATCGGTTTTTCAATATTGGTTTTTCAATATCGGTTTTCAATATCGGTTTTTCAATATTCGTTTTTCAATATCGGTTTCTCAATATCGGTTTTTCATTATCGGTTTTTCAATATCGGTTCTAATATCGGCTTCAATATCGGTTTTTCATTATCGGTTTTTCAATATCGGTTCTAATATCGGTTTCAATATCGGTTTTGCAATATCGCTGTTTCAATATCGGTTTTTCAATATCGGTTTTTCAATATCGGTTTTGCAATATCAGTTTTTCGATATCAGTTTTTCAATATCGGTTTTTCAATATTGGTTTTTCAATATCGGTTTTCAATATCGGTTTTTCAATATTCGTTTTTCAATATCGGTTTCTCAATATCGGTTTTTCATTATCGGTTTTTCAATATCGGTTCTAATATCGGCTTCAATATCGGTTTTGCAATATCGGTTTTTCAATATCGGTTTTTCATTATCGGTTTTTCAATATCGGTTC
>NW_027488114.1:0-10174 GCF_050908995.1 Andrena cerasifolii | reverse complement strand
TTCGTTGTTTCGTTGTTTCGTTGGTTCGTTGGTTCTGTTGGTTCGTTGGTTCGTTGGTTCGTTGTTTCGTTGGTTCGTTGGATCGTTGGTTCGTTGGTTCGTTGGTTCGTTGGTTCGTTGGTTCGTTGGTTCGTTGGTTCGTTGGTTCGTTGGTTCGTTGGTTCGTTGGTTCGTTGGTTCGTTGGTTCGTTGGTTCGTTGGTTCGTTGGTTCGTTGGTTCGTTGGTTCGTTGGTTCGTTGGGTTCGTTGGTTCGTTTGTTCGTTGGTTCGTCGGTTCGTTGGTTCGTTGGTCCGTTGGTTCGTTGGTTCGTTTGGATCGTTGGTTCGTGGGTTCGTTGTTTCGTCGGTTCGGTTGGTTCGTTGGTCCGTTGGTTCGTTGGTTCGTTTCGTTCGTTTGTTCGTTTGTTCGTTTGTTCGTTTGTTCGTTTGTTCGTTTGTTCGTTTGTTCGTTTGTTCGTTTGTTCGTTTGTTCGTTTGTTCGTTTGTTCGTTTGTTCGTTTGTTCGTTTGTTCGTTTGTTCGTTTGTTCGTTTGTTCGTTTGTTCGTTTGTTCGTTTGTTCGTTTGTTCGTTTGTTCGTTTTGATCGTTGGTTCGTTGGTTCGTTGGTTCGTCGGTTCGTCGGTTCGTTGGTTCGTTGGTTCGTTGGTTCGTTGGTTCGTTGGTTCGTTGGTTCGTTTGTTTCTTTGTTTCTTTCTTTCTTTGTTCGTTTGTTCGTTGGTTCGTTTGTTCGCTGGTTCGTTGGTTCGTTGGTTCGTTGGTTCGTTGATTCGTTGGTTAGTTGGTTCGTTGGTTCGTTGGTTCGTTGGTTCGTTTGGTTCGTTGGTTCGTTGGTTCGTTGGTTCGTTGGTTCGTTGGTTCGTTGGTTCGTTGGTTCGTTGGTTCGTTGGTTCGTTGGTTCGTTGGTTCGTTGGTTAGTTGGTTCGTTGGTTCGTTGGTTCGTTTGTTCGTTGGTTCGTTGGTTCGTTGGTTCGTTGGTTCGTTGGTTCGTTGGTTCGTTGGTTCGTTGGTTCGTTGGTTCGTTGGTTCGTTGGTTCGTTGGTTCGTTGGTTCGTTGGTTCGTTGGTTCTGTTTCGTTGGTTCGTTGGTTCGTAGGTTCGTTGGTTCGTTGGTTCGTTGGTTCGATGGTTCGTTGGTTCGTTGGTTCGTTGGTTCGTTGGTTCGTTGGTTCGTTGGTTCGTTGGTTCGTTGGTTCGTTGTTCGTTGGTTCGTTGGTTCGTTGGTTAGTTGGTTCTGTTGGTTCGTTTGTTCGTTTGTTCGTTGGTTCGTTTTTTTCTTTGTTTCTTTCTTTCTTTGTTCGTTGGTTCGTTGGTTCGTTGGTTCGTTGGTTCGTTGGTTCGTTGGTTCGTTGGTTCGTTGGTTCGTTGGTTCGTTGGTTCGTTGGTTCGTTGGTTCGTTGGTTCGTTGGTTCGTTGGTTCGTTGGTTCGTTGGTTCGTTGGTTTCGTTGGTTCGTTGGTTCGTTGGTTGTTGGTTCGTTGGTTCGTTGGTTCGTGGTTCGTTTGTTCGTTTGTTCGTTTGTTCGTTTGTTCGTTTGTTCGTTTGTTCGTTTGTTCGTTTGTTCGCTGGTTCGTTGGTTCGTTGATTCGTTGGTTCGTTGGTTCGTTGGTTCGTTGGTTCGTTGGTTCGTGGTTTCGATTGTTCGATTGTTCGATTGTTCGTTTGTTCGTTTGTTCATTTATTCGTTTGTTCGTATGTCTCGTTGATCGTTGGTTCGTTGGTTCGTTGGTTCGTTTGTTCGTTGGTTCGTTGGTTCGTTTTATCTTTGTTTCTTTGTTTCTTTGTCTCTTTGTTCGATTGTTCGTTTGTTCGTTTGATCGTTTGTTCGTTTGTTCGTTTATTCGTTCGTTCGTTTGTTCGTTGGTTCGTTGGTTCGTTGGTTCCTTGGTTCGTTGGTTCGTTGGTTCG
Organism: Andrena cerasifolii; assembly: GCF_050908995.1. Classification (NCBI taxonomy): domain Eukaryota; kingdom Metazoa; phylum Arthropoda; class Insecta; order Hymenoptera; family Andrenidae; genus Andrena; species Andrena cerasifolii. The sequence goes on along the minus strand of NW_027488114.1, from coordinate 8,271 downwards.
ATGGTTCGTTGGTTCGTTGGTTCGTTGGTTCGTTGGTTCTTTGGTTCGTTGGTTCGTTGGTTCCTTGGTTCGTTTGTTCGTTGGTTCGTTTGTTCGTTTGTTGGTGTTCGTTGGTTCGTTGGTTCGTTGGTTCGTTGGTTCGTTGGTTCGTTGGTTCGATGGTTCGTTGATTCGTTGGTTAGTTGGTTCGTTGGTTCGTTTGTTTCTTTGTTTCTTTGTTTCTTTCTTTCTTTGTTCGTTGGTTCGTTGGTTCGTTGGTTCGTTGGTTCGTTGGTTCGTTGGTTCGTTGGTTCGTTGGTTCGTTGGTTCGTTGGTTCGTTGGTTCGTTTGTTCGTTGGTTCGTCGGTTCGTTGGTTCGTTGGTCCGTTGGTTCGTTGGTTCGTTTGGATCGTTGGTTCGTGGGTTCGTTGTTTCGTCGGTTCGTTGGTTCGTTGGTCCGTTGGTTCGTTGGTTCGTTTGGTCGTTTGTTCGTTTGTTCGTTTGTTCGCTTGTTCGTTTGTTCGTTTGTTCGTTTGTTCGTTTGTTCGTTTGTTCGTTTGTTCGTTTGTTCGTTTGCTCGTTTGTTCGTTTGTTCGTTTGTTCGTTTGTTCGTTTGTTCGTTTGTTCGTTTGTTCGTTTGTTCGATGGTTCGTTGGTTCGTTGGTTCGTCGGTTCGTCGGTTCGTTGGTTCGTTGGTTCGTTGGTTCGTTTGTTTCTTTGTTTCTTTCTTTCTTTGTTCGTTTGTTCGTTGGTTCGTTTGTTCGCTGGTTCGTTGGTTCGTTGGTTCGTTGGTTCGTTGATTCGTTGGTTAGTTGGTTCGTTGGTTCGTTGGTTCGTTGGTTCGTTGGTTCTTTGATTCGTTGGTTCGTTGGTTCGTTTGTTCGTTTGTTCGTTTGTTCGTTTGTTCGTTTGTTCGTTGGTTCGTTGGTTCGTTGATTCGTTGGTTCGTTGGTTCGGTGGTTCGTTGGTTCGTTGGTTCGTTGGTTCGTTGGTTGGTTGGTTAGTTGGTTCGTTGGTTCGTTTGTTTCTTTGTTTCTTTGTTTCTTTCTTTCTTTGTTCGTTGGTTCGTTGGTTCGTTGGTTCGTTGGTTCGTTGGTTCGTTGGTTCGTTGGTTCGTTGTTTCGTTGGTTCGTTGGTTCGTTGGTTCGTTTCGTCGTTTGTTCGTTTGTTCGTTTGTTCGTTTGTTCGTTTGTTCGTTTGTTCGTTTGTTCGTTTGTTCGTTTGTTCGTTTGTTCGTTTGTTCGTTTGTTCGTTTGTTCGTTTGTTCGTTTGTTCGTTTGTTCGTTTGTTCGTTTGTTCGTTTGTTCGTTTGTTCGTTTGTTCGTTTGTTCGTTTGTTCGTTTGATCGTTGGTTCGTTGGTTCGTTGGTTCGTCGGTTCGTCGGTTCGTTGGTTCGTTGGTTCGTTGGTTCGTTGGTTCGTTGGTTCGTTGGTTCGTTTGTTTCTTTGTTTCTTTCTTTCTTTGTTCGTTTGTTCGTTGGTTCGTTTGTTCGCTGGTTCGTTGGTTCGTTGGTTCGTTGGTTCGTTGATTCGTTGGTTAGTTGGTTCGTTGGTTCGTTGGTTCGTTGGTTCGTTGGTTCGTTGGTTCGTTGGTTCGTTGGTTCGTTGGTTCGTTGGTTCGTTGGTTCGTTGGTTCGTTGGTTCGTTGGTTCGTTGGTTCGTTGGTTCGTTGGTTAGTTGGTTCGTTGGTTCGTTGGTTCGTTTGTTCGGTTGTTCGTTGGTTCGTTGGTTCGTTGGTTCGTTGGTTCGTTGGTTCGTTGGTTCGTTGGTTCGTTGGTTCGTTGGTTCGTTGATTCGTTGGTTCGTTGGTTCGTTGGTTCGTTGGTTCGTTGGTTCGTTGTTTCGTTGGTTCGTTGGTTCGTAGGTTCGTTGGTTCGTTGGTTCGTTGGTTCGATGGTTCGTTGGTTCGTTGGTTCGTTGGTTCGTTGGTTCGTTGGTTCGTTGGTTCGTTGGTTCGTTGGTTCGTTGGTTCGTTGGTTCGTTGGTTAGTTGGTTCGTTGGTTCGTTTGTTCGTTTGTTCGTTGGTTCGTTTTTTTCTTTGTTTCTTTCTTTCTTTGTTCGTTGGTTCGTTGGTTCGTTGGTTCGTTGGTTCGTTGGTTCGTTGGTTCGTTGGTTCGTTGGTTCGTTGGTTCGTTGGTTCGTTGGTTCGTTGGTTCGTTGGTTCGTTGGTTCGTTGGTTCGTTGGTTCGTTGGTTCGTTGGTTCGTTGGTTCGTTGGTTCGTTGGTTCGTTGGTTCGTTTGTTCGTTTGTTCGTTTGTTCGTTTGTTCGTTTGTTCGTTTGTTCGTTTGTTCGTTTGTTCGCTGGTTCGTTGGTTCGTTGATTCGTTGGTTCGTTGGTTCGTTGGTTCGTTGGTTCGTTGGTTCGTTGGTTCGTTGGTTCGTTGGTTCGTTGGTTCGTTGGTTCGTTGGTTCGTTGGTTCGTTGGTTTGTTCGTTCGTTGGTTCGTTGGTTCGTTGGTTCGTTGGTTCGTTGGTTCGTTGGTTCGTTGGTTCGTTGGTTCGTTGGTTCGTTGGTTCGTTGGTTCGTTGGTTCGTTGGTTCGTTGGTACGTTGATTCGTTGGTGCGTTGGTTCGTTGGTTCGTTGGTTCGTTGGTTCGTTGGTTCGTTGGTTCGTTGGTTCGTTGGTTCGTTGGTTCGTTGGTTCGTTGGTTCGTTGGTTCGTTGGTTCGTTGGTTCGATGGTTCGTTGGTTCGTTGGTTCGTTGGTTCGTTGGTTCGTTGGTTCGTTGGTTCGTTGGTTCGTTGGTTCGTTGGTTCGTTGGTTCGTTGGTTCGTTGGTTCGTTGGTTCGTTGGTTCGTTGGTTCGTTGGTTCGTTGGTTCGTTGGTTCGTTGGTTCGATGGTTCGTTGATTCGTTGGTTAGTTGGTTCGTTGGTTCGTTTGTTTCTTTGTTTCTTTGTTTCTTTCTTTCTTTGTTCGTTGGTTCGTTGGTTCGTTGGTTCGTTGGTTCGTTGGTTCGTTGGTTCGTTGGTTCGTTGGTTCGTTGGTTCGTTGGTTCGTTTGTTCGTTGGTTCGTCGGTTCGTTGGTTCGTTGGTCCGTTGGTTCGTTGGTTCGTTTGGATCGTTGGTTCGTGGGTTCGTTGTTTCGTCGGTTCGTTGGTTCGTTGGTCCGTTGGTTCGTTGGTTCGTTTGGTCGTTTGTTCGTTTGTTCGTTTGTTCGCTTGTTCGTTTGTTCGTTTGTTCGTTTGTTCGTTTGTTCGTTTGTTCGTTTGTTCGTTTGTTCGTTTGCTCGTTTGTTCGTTTGTTCGTTTGTTCGTTTGTTCGTTTGTTCGTTTGTTCGTTTGTTCGTTTGTTCGATGGTTCGTTGGTTCGTTGGTTCGTCGGTTCGTCGGTTCGTTGGTTCGTTGGTTCGTTGGTTCGTTTGTTTCTTTGTTTCTTTCTTTCTTTGTTCGTTTGTTCGTTGGTTCGTTTGTTCGCTGGTTCGTTGGTTCGTTGGTTCGTTGGTTCGTTGATTCGTTGGTTAGTTGGTTCGTTGGTTCGTTGGTTCGTTGGTTCGTTGGTTCTTTGATTCGTTGGTTCGTTGGTTCGTTTGTTCGTTTGTTCGTTTGTTCGTTTGTTCGTTTGTTCGTTGGTTCGTTGGTTCGTTGATTCGTTGGTTCGTTGGTTCGGTGGTTCGTTGGTTCGTTGGTTCGTTGGTTCGTTGGTTGGTTGGTTAGTTGGTTCGTTGGTTCGTTTGTTTCTTTGTTTCTTTGTTTCTTTCTTTCTTTGGTTCGTTGGTTCGTTGGTTCGTTGGTTCGTTGGTTCGTTGGTTCGTTGGTTCGTTGTTTCGTTGGTTCGTTGGTTCGTTGGTTCGTTGGTTCGTTGGTTCGTTGGTTCGTTGGTTCGTTGGTTCGTTGGTTCGTTGGTTCGTTGGTTCGTTGGTTCGTTGGTTCGTTTGTTCGTTGGTTCGTTGGTTCGTTGTTTCGTTGGTTCGTTGGTTCGTTGGTTCGTTGGTTCGTTGTTTCGTTGTTTCGTTGGTTCGTTGGTTCGTTGGTTCGTTGGTTCGTTGGTTCGTTGTTTCGTTGGTTCGTTGGATCGTTGGTTCGTTGGTTCGTTGGTTCGTTGGTTCGTTGGTTCGTTGGTTCGTTGGTTCGTTGGTTCGTTGGTTCGTTGGTTCGTTGGTTCGTTGGTTCGTTGGTTCGTTGGTTCGTTGGTTCGTTGGTTCGTTGGTTCGTTGGTTCGTTGGTTCGTTGGTTCGTTGGTTCGTTGGTTCGTTTGTTCGTTGGTTCGTCGGTTCGTTGGTTCGTTGGTCCGTTGGTTCGTTGGTTCGTTTGGATCGTTGGTTCGTGGGTTCGTTGTTTCGTCGGTTCGTTGGTTCGTTGGTCCGTTGGTTCGTTGGTTCGTTTCGTCGTTTGTTCGTTTGTTCGTTTGTTCGTTTGTTCGTTTGTTCGTTTGTTCGTTTGTTCGTTTGTTCGTTTGTTCGTTTGTTCGTTTGTTCGTTTGTTCGTTTGTTCGTTTGTTCGTTTGTTCGTTTGTTCGTTTGTTCGTTTGTTCGTTTGTTCGTTTGTTCGTTTGTTCGTTTGTTCGTTTGATCGTTGGTTCGTTGGTTCGTTGGTTCGTCGGTTCGTCGGTTCGTTGGTTCGTTGGTTCGTTGGTTCGTTGGTTCGTTGGTTCGTTGGTTCGTTTGTTTCTTTGTTTCTTTCTTTCTTTGTTCGTTTGTTCGTTGGTTCGTTTGTTCGCTGGTTCGTTGGTTCGTTGGTTCGTTGGTTCGTTGATTCGTTGGTTAGTTGGTTCGTTGGTTCGTTGGTTCGTTGGTTCGTTGGTTCGTTGGTTCGTTGGTTCGTTGGTTCGTTGGTTCGTTGGTTCGTTGGTTCGTTGGTTCGTTGGTTCGTTGGTTCGTTGGTTCGTTGGTTCGTTGGTTAGTTGGTTCGTTGGTTCGTTGGTTCGTTTGTTCGGTTGTTCGTTGGTTCGTTGGTTCGTTGGTTCGTTGGTTCGTTGGTTCGTTGGTTCGTTGGTTCGTTGGTTCGTTGGTTCGTTGGTTCGTTGGTTCGTTGGTTCGTTGTTTCGTTGGTTCGTTGGTTCGTAGGTTCGTTGGTTCGTTGGTTCGTTGGTTCGATGGTTCGTTGGTTCGTTGGTTCGTTGGTTCGTTGGTTCGTTGGTTCGTTGGTTCGTTGGTTCGTTGGTTCGTTGGTTCGTTGGTTAGTTGGTTCGTTGGTTCGTTTGTTCGTTTGTTCGTTGGTTCGTTTTTTTCTTTGTTTCTTTCTTTCTTTGTTCGTTGGTTCGTTGGTTCGTTGGTTCGTTGGTTCGTTGGTTCGTTGGTTCGTTGGTTCGTTGGTTCGTTGGTTCGTTGGTTCGTTGGTTCGTTGGTTCGTTGGTTCGTTGGTTCGTTGGTTCGTTGGTTCGTTGGTTCGTTGGTTCGTTGGTTCGTTGGTTCGTTGGTTCGTTGGTTCTTTGATTCGTTGGTTCGTTGGTTCGTTTGTTCGTTTGTTCGTTTGTTCGTTTGTTCGTTTGTTCGTTGGTTCGTTGGTTCGTTGATTCGTTGGTTCGTTGGTTCGGTGGTTCGTTGGTTCGTTGGTTCGTTGGTTCGTTGGTTGGTTGGTTAGTTGGTTCGTTGGTTCGTTTGTTTCTTTGTTTCTTTGTTTCTTTCTTTCTTTGTTCGTTGGTTCGTTGGTTCGTTGGTTCGTTGGTTCGTTGGTTCGTTGGTTCGTTGGTTCGTTGTTTCGTTGGTTCGTTGGTTCGTTGGTTCGTTGGTTCGTTGGTTCGTTGGTTCGTTGGTTCGTTGGTTCGTTGGTTCGTTGGTTCGTTGGTTCGTTGGTTCGTTGGTTCGTTTGTTCGTTGGTTCGTTGGTTCGTTGTTTCGTTGGTTCGTTGGTTCGTTGGTTCGTTGGTTCGTTGTTTCGTTGTTTCGTTGGTTCGTTGGTTCGTTGGTTCGTTGGTTCGTTGGTTCGTTGTTTCGTTGGTTCGTTGGATCGTTGGTTCGTTGGTTCGTTGGTTCGTTGGTTCGTTGGTTCGTTGGTTCGTTGGTTCGTTGGTTCGTTGGTTCGTTGGTTCGTTGGTTCGTTGGTTCGTTGGTTCGTTGGTTCGTTGGTTCGTTGGTTCGTTGGTTCGTTGGTTCGTTGGTTCGTTGGTTCGTTGGTTCGTTTGTTCGTTGGTTCGTCGGTTCGTTGGTTCGTTGGTCCGTTGGTTCGTTGGTTCGTTTGGATCGTTGGTTCGTGGGTTCGTTGTTTCGTCGGTTCGTTGGTTCGTTGGTCCGTTGGTTCGTTGGTTCGTTTCGTCGTTTGTTCGTTTGTTCGTTTGTTCGTTTGTTCGTTTGTTCGTTTGTTCGTTTGTTCGTTTGTTCGTTTGTTCGTTTGTTCGTTTGTTCGTTTGTTCGTTTGTTCGTTTGTTCGTTTGTTCGTTTGTTCGTTTGTTCGTTTGTTCGTTTGTTCGTTTGTTCGTTTGTTCGTTTGTTCGTTTGTTCGTTTGATCGTTGGTTCGTTGGTTCGTTGGTTCGTCGGTTCGTCGGTTCGTTGGTTCGTTGGTTCGTTGGTTCGTTGGTTCGTTGGTTCGTTGGTTCGTTTGTTTCTTTGTTTCTTTCTTTCTTTGTTCGTTTGTTCGTTGGTTCGTTTGTTCGCTGGTTCGTTGGTTCGTTGGTTCGTTGGTTCGTTGATTCGTTGGTTAGTTGGTTCGTTGGTTCGTTGGTTCGTTGGTTCGTTGGTTCGTTGGTTCGTTGGTTCGTTGGTTCGTTGGTTCGTTGGTTCGTTGGTTCGTTGGTTCGTTGGTTCGTTGGTTCGTTGGTTCGTTGGTTCGTTGGTTAGTTGGTTCGTTGGTTCGTTGGTTCGTTTGTTCGGTTGTTCGTTGGTTCGTTGGTTCGTTGGTTCGTTGGTTCGTTGGTTCGTTGGTTCGTTGGTTCGTTGGTTCGTTGGTTCGTTGGTTCGTTGGTTCGTTGGTTCGTTGGTTCGTTGGTTCGTTGGTTCGTTGTTTCGTTGGTTCGTTGGTTCGTAGGTTCGTTGGTTCGTTGGTTCGTTGGTTCGATGGTTCGTTGGTTCGTTGGTTCGTTGGTTCGTTGGTTCGTTGGTTCGTTGGTTCGTTGGTTCGTTGGTTCGTTGGTTCGTTGGTTCGTTGGTTCGTTGGTTAGTTGGTTCGTTGGTTCGTTTGTTCGTTTGTTCGTTGGTTCGTTTTTTTCTTTGTTTCTTTCTTTCTTTGTTCGTTGGTTCGTTGGTTCGTTGGTTCGTTGGTTCGTTGGTTCGTTGGTTCGTTGGTTCGTTGGTTCGTTGGTTCGTTGGTTCGTTGGTTCGTTGGTTCGTTGGTTCGTTGGTTCGTTGGTTCGTTGGTTCGTTGGTTCGTTGGTTCGTTGGTTCGTTGGTTCGTTGGTTCGTTGGTTCGTTGGTTCGTTGGTTCGTTGGTTCGTTGGTTCGTTTGTTCGTTTGTTCGTTTGTTCGTTTGTTCGTTTGTTCGTTTGTTCGTTTGTTCGTTTGTTCGCTGGTTCGTTGGTTCGTTGATTCGTTGGTTCGTTGGTTCGTTGGTTCGTTGGTTCGTTGGTTCGTTGGTTCGTTGGTTCGTTGGTTCGTTGGTTCGTTGGTTCGTTGGTTCGTTGGTTTGTTCGTTCGTTGGTTCGTTGGTTCGTTGGTTCGTTGGTTCGTTGGTTCGTTGGTTCGTTGGTTCGTTGGTTCGTTGGTTCGTTGGTTCGTTGGTTCGTTGGTTCGTTGGTTCGTTGGTACGTTGATTCGTTGGTGCGTTGGTTCGTTGGTTCGTTGGTTCGTTGGTTCGTTTGTTCGTTTGTTCGCTGGTTCGTTGGTTCGTTGGTTCGTTGGTTCGTTGGTTCGATGGTTCGTTGGTTCGTTGGTTCGATGGTTCGTTGGTTCGTTGGTTCGTTGGTTCGTTGGTTCGTTGGTTCGTTGGTTCGTTGGTTCGTTGGTTCGTTGGTTCGTTGGTTCGTTGGTTCGTTGGTTCGTTGGTTCGTTGGTTCGTTGGTTCGTTGGTTCGATGGTTCGTTGATTCGTTGGTTAGTTGGTTCGTTGGTTCGTTTGTTTCTTTGTTTCTTTGTTTCTTTCTTTCTTTGTTCGTTGGTTCGTTGGTTCGTTGGTTCGTTGGTTCGTTGGTTCGTTGGTTCGTTGGTTCGTTGGTTCGTTGGTTCGTTGGTTCGTTGGTTCGTTTGTTCGTTGGTTCGTCGGTTCGTTGGTTCGTTGGTCCGTTGGTTCGTTGGTTCGTTTGGATCGTTGGTTCGTGGGTTCGTTGTTTCGTCGGTTCGTTGGTTCGTTGGTCCGTTGGTTCGTTGGTTCGTTTGGTCGTTTGTTCGTTTGTTCGTTTGTTCGCTTGTTCGTTTGTTCGTTTGTTCGTTTGTTCGTTTGTTCGTTTGTTCGTTTGTTCGTTTGTTCGTTTGCTCGTTTGTTCGTTT
>NW_027488113.1:0-10185 GCF_050908995.1 Andrena cerasifolii | reverse complement strand
TGGAAAGAGGTATACTAAATTTCAGCTTCAAAGGGATCGCCTTAAAGTTGCAAATAAGAGGCGCAGGTCTTTCAAGAGGCGTTCGAAAATTCTGCGTGTCTTCGTTAAACAGTCACTGTCTCGAAAATATCTGCGCCACTTCTCGCTCTTTGATTTGCTCTCCGGAGACGTTACTTTGTTCCATCTCTTTCGACGGCATGTTCTCCTGTTACAAAGCCCAATTTTGTGCATTCTGAAAATTTTCGCCAGATTTTGGCCAATATATCAGGAGAAAATGAAGTGGAAAGAGGTATACTAAATTTCAGCTTCAAAGGGATCGCCTTAAAGTTGCAAATAAGAGGCGCAGGTCTTTCAAGAGGCGTTCGAAAATTCTGCGTGTCTTCGTTAAACAGTCACTGTCTTGAAACACCTGCGCCACTTCTCGCTCTTTGATTTGCTCTCCGGAGACGTTACTTTGTTCCATCTCTTTCGACGGCATGTTCTCCTGTTACAAAGCCCAATTTTGTGCATTCTGAAAATTTTCGCCAGATTTTGGCCAATATATCAGGAGAAAATGAAGTGGAAAGAGGTATACTAAATTTCAGCTTCAAAGGGATCGCCTTAAAGTTGCAAATAAGAGGCGCAGGTCTTTCAAGAGGCGTTCGAAAATTCTGAGTGTCTTCGTTAAACAGTCACTGTCTCGAAACACCTGCGCCACTTCTCGCTCTTTGATTTGCTCTCCGGAGACGTTACTTTGTTCCATCTCTTTCGACGGCATGTTCTCCTATTACAAAGCCCAATTTTGTGCATTCTGAAAATTTTCGCCAGATTTTGGCCAATATATCAGGAGAACATGAAGTGGAAAGAGGTATACTAAATTTCAGCTTCAAAGGCATCGCCTTAAAGTTGCAAATAAGAGGCGCAGGCCTTGCAAGAGGCGTTCGAAAATTCTGCGCCTCTTCGTTAAACAGTCACTGTCTCGAAACATCTGCGCCTCTTCTCGCTCTTTGATTTGCTCTCCGGAGACGTTACTTTGTGCCATCTCTTTCGACGGCATGTTCTCCTGTTACAAAGACCAATTTTGTGCATTATGAAAATTTTCGCCAGATTTTGGCCAATATATCAGGAGAACATGAAGTGGAAAGAGGCATACTAAATTTCAGCTTCAAAGGCATCGCTTTAAAGTTGCAATTAAGAGGCGCAGGCCTTTCAAGAGGCTTTCGAAAATTCTGCGTCTCTTCGTTAAACAGTCACTGTCTCGAAACACCTGCGCCACTTCTCGCTTTTTGATTTGCTCTCCGGAGACGTTACTTTGTTCCATCTCTTTCAACGGCATGTTGTCCTGCTACAAAGCTCAATTTTGTGTATTCTCGAAATTTTCGCCAGATTTTGGCCAATATATCAGGAGAAAATGAAGTGGAAAGAGGTATACTAAATTTCAGCTTCAAAGGGATCGCCTTAAAGTTGCAAATAAGAGGCGCAGGTCTTTCAAGAGGCGTTCGAAAATTCTGCGTGTCTTCGTTAAACAGTCACTGTCTCGAAACACCTGCGCCACTTCTCGCTCTTTGATTTGCTCTCCGGAGACGTTACTTTGTGCCATCTCTTTCGACGGCATGTTCTCCTATTACGAAGCCCAATTTTGTGCATTCTGAAAATTTTCGCCAAATTTTGGCCAATATATCAGGAGAACATGAAGTGGAAAGAGGTATACTAAATTTCAGCTTCAAAGGCATCGCCTTAAAGTTGCAAATAAGAGGCGCAGGCCTTTCAAGAGGCGTTCGAAAATTCTGCGTCTCTTCGTTAAACAGTCATTGTCTCGAAACACCTGCGCCACTCCTCGCTTTTTGATTTGCTCTCCAGAGACGTTACTTTGCTCCATCTCTTTCAACGGCATGTTGTCCTGTTACAAAGCTCAATTTTGTGTATTCTCGAAATTTTCGCCAGATTTTGGCCAATATATCAGGAGAAAATGAAGTGGAAAGAGGTATAATAAATTTCAGCTTCAAAGGGATCGCCTTAAAGTTGCAAATAAGAGGCGCAGGTCTTTCAAGAGGCGTTCGAAAATTCTGCGTGTCTTCGTTAAACAGTCACTGTCTCGAAACACCTGCGCCACTTCTCGCTTTTTGATTTGCTCTCCAGAGACGTTACTTTGCTCCATCTCTTTCAACGGCATGTTGTCCTGTTACAAAGCTCAATTTTGTGTATTCTCGAAATTTTCGCCACATTTTGGCCATTATATCAGGAGAAAATGAAGTGGAAAGAGGTATACTAAATATCAGCTTCAAAGGGATCGCCTTAAAGTTGCAATTAAGAGGCGCAGGGCTTTCAAGAGGCGTTCGAAAATTCTGCGTCTCTTCGTTAAACAGTCACTGTCTCGAAACACCTGCGCCACTTCTCGCTTTTTGATTTGCTCTCCGGAGACGTTACTTTGTTCCATCTCTTTCAACGGCATGTTGTCCTGTTACAAAGCTCAATTTTGTGTATTCTCGAAATTTTGGCCAGATTTTGGCCAATATATCAGGAGAACATGAAGTGGAAAGAGGTATACTAACTTTCAGCTTCAAAGGCATCGCCTTAAAGATGCAATTAAGAGGCGCAGGCCTTTCAAGATGCGTTCGAAAATTCTGCGTGTCTTCGTTAAACAGTCACTGTCTCGAAACACCTGCGCCACTTCTCGCTCCTTGATTTGCTCTCCGGAGACGTTACTTTGTGCCATCTCTTTCGACGGCATGTTCTCCTATTACAAAGCCCAATTTTGTGCATTCTGAAAATTTTCGCCAGATTTTGGCCAATATATCAGGAGAACATGAAGTGGAAAGAGGTATACTAAATTTCAGCTTCAAAGGCATCGCCTTAAAGTTGCAAATAAGAGGCGCAGGCCTTGCAAGAGGCGTTCGAAAATTCTGCGTCTCTTCGTTAAACAGTCACAGTCTCGAAACATCTGCGCCTCTTCTCGCTATTTGATTTGCTCTCCGGAGACGTTACTTTGTGCCATCTCTTTCGACGGCATGTTCTCCTGTTACAAAGCCCAATTTTGTGCATTCTGAAAATTTTCGCCAGATTTTGGCCAATATATCAGGAGAACATGAAGTGGAAAGAGGTATACTAAATTTCAGCTTCAAAGGCATCGCCTTAAAGTTGCAAATAAGAGGCGCAGGCCTTGCAAGAGGCGTTCGAAAATTCTGCGCCTCTTCGTTAAACAGTCACTGTCTCGAAACATCTGCGCCTCTTCTCGCTCTTTGATTTGCTCTCCGGAGACGTTACTTTGTGCCATCTCTTTCGACGGCATGTTCTCCTGTTACAAATCCCAATTTTGTGCATTCTGAAAATTTTCGCCAGATTTTGGCCAATATATCAGGAGAACATGAAGTGGAAAGAGGTATACTAAATTTCAGCTTCAAAGGCATCGCCTTAAAGTTGCAAATAAGAGGCGCAGGCCTTGCAAGAGGCGTTCGAAAATTCTGCGTGTCTTCGTTAAACAGTCACTGTCTCGAAACACCTGCGCCACTTCTCGCTCTATGATTTGCTCTCCGGAGACGTTACTTTGTTCCATCTCTTTCGACGGCATGTTCTCCTATTACAAAGCCCAATTTTGTGCATTCTGAAAATTTTCGCCAGATTTTGGCCAATATATCAGGAGAACATGAAGTGGAAAGAGGTATACTAAATTTCAGCTTCAAAGGCATCGCCTTAAAGTTGCAAATAAGAGGCGCAGGCCTTGCAAGAGGCGTTCGAAAATTCTGCGCCTCTTCGTTAAACAGTCACTGTCTCGAAACATCTGCGCCTCTTCTCGCTCTTTGATTTGCTCTCCGGAGACGTTACTTTGTGCCATCTCTTTCGACGGCATGTTCTCCTGTTACAAAGCCCAATTTTGTGCATTATGAAAATTTTCGCCAGATTTTGGCCAATATATCAGGAGAAAATGAAGTGGAAAGAGGTATACTAAATTTCAGCTTCAAAGGCATCGCCTTAAAGTTGCAAATAAGAGGCGCAGGCCTTGCAAGAGGCGTTCGAAAATTCTGCGCCTCTTCGTTAAACAGTCACTGTCTCGAAACATCTGCGCCTCTTCTCGCTCTTTGATTTGCTCTCCGGAGACGTTACTTTGTGCCATCTCTTTCGACGGCATGTTCTCCTGTTACAAAGCCCAATTTTGTGCATTCTGAAAATTTTCGCCAGATTTTGGCCAATATATCAGGAGAACATGAAGTGGAAAGAGGTATACTAAATTTCAGCTTCAAAGGCATCGCCTTAAAGTTGCAAATAAGAGGCGCAGGCCTTGCAAGAGGCGTTCGAAAATTCGGCGTCTCTTCGTTAAACAGTCACTGTCTCGAAACATCTGCGCCACTTCTTGCTCTTTGATTTGCACTCCGGAGACGTTACTTTGTGCCATCTCTTTCGACGGCATGTTGTCCTGTTACAAAGCTCAATTTTGTGTACTCTCGAAATTTTCTCCAGATTTTGGCCAATATATCAGGAGAAAATGAAGTGGAAAGAGGTATACTAAATTTCAGCTTCAAAGGGATCGCCTTAAAGTTGCAAATAAGAGGCGCAGGCCTTTCAAGAGGCGTTCGAAAATTCTGCGTCTCTTCGTTAAACAGTCACTGTCTCGAAACACCTGCGCCACTTCTCGCTTTTTGATTTGCTCTCCGGAGACGTTACTTTGTTCCATCTCTTTCAACGGCATGTTGTCCTGTTACAAAGCTCAATTTTGTGTATTCTCGAAATTTTCGCCAGATTTTGGCCAATATATCAGGAGAAAATGAAGTGGAAAGAGGTATACTAAATTTCAGCTTCAAAGGGATCGCCTTAAAGTTGCAAATAAGAGGCGCAGGTCTTTCAAGAGGCGTTCGAAAATTCTGCGTGTCTTCGTTAAACAGTCACTGTCTCGAAACACCTGCGCCACTTCTCGCTTTTTGATTTGCTCTCCAGAGACGTTATTTTGTTCCATCCCTTTCCACGGCATGTTGTCCTGTTACAAAGCTCAATTTTGTGTATTCTCGAAATTTTCGCCAGATTTTGGCCAATATATCAGGAGAAAATGAAGTGGAAAGAGGTATAATAAATTTCAGCTTCAAAGGGATCGCCTTAAAGTTGCAAATAAGAGGCGCAGGTCTTTCAAGAGGCGTTCGAAAATTCTGCGTGTCTTCGTTAAACAGTCACTGTCTCGAAACACCTGCGCCACTTCTCGCTTTTTGATTTGCTCTCCAGAGACGTTACTTTGCTCCATCTCTTTCAACGGCATGTTGTCCTGTTACAAAGCTCAATTTTGTGTATTCTCGAAATTTTCGCCACATTTTGGCCATTATATCAGGAGAAAATGAAGTGGAAAGAGGTATACTAAATATCAGCTTCAAAGGGATCGCCTTAAAGTTGCAATTAAGAGGCGCAGGGCTTTCAAGATGCGTTCGAAAATTCTGCGTGTCTTCGTTAAACAGTCACTGTCTCGAAACACCTGCGCCACTTCTCGCTCCTTGATTTGCTCTCCGGAGACGTTACTTTGTGCCATCTCTTTCGACGGCATGTTCTCCTATTACAAAGCCCAATTTTGTGCATTCTGAAAATTTTCGCCAGATTTTGGCCAATATATCAGGAGAACATGAAGTGGAAAGAGGTATACTAAATTTCAGCTTCAAAGGCATCGCCTTAAAGTTGCAAATAAGAGGCGCAGGCCTTGCAAGAGGCGTTCGAAAATTCTGCGTCTCTTCGTTAAACAGTCACAGTCTCGAAACATCTGCGCCTCTTCTCGCTATTTGATTTGCTCTCCGGAGACGTTACTTTGTGCCATCTCTTTCGACGGCATGTTCTCCTGTTACAAAGCCCAATTTTGTGCATTCTGAAAATTTTCGCCAGATTTTGGCCAATATATCAGGAGAACATGAAGTGGAAAGAGGTATACTAAATTTCAGCTTCAAAGGCATCGCCTTAAAGTTGCAAATAAGAGGCGCAGGCCTTGCAAGAGGCGTTCGAAAATTCTGCGCCTCTTCGTTAAACAGTCACTGTCTCGAAACATCTGCGCCTCTTCTCGCTCTTTGATTTGCTCTCCGGAGACGTTACTTTGTGCCATCTCTTTCGACGGCATGTTCTCCTGTTACAAATCCCAATTTTGTGCATTCTGAAAATTTTCGCCAGATTTTGGCCAATATATCAGGAGAACATGAAGTGGAAAGAGGTATACTAAATTTCAGCTTCAAAGGCATCGCCTTAAAGTTGCAAATAAGAGGCGCAGGCCTTGCAAGAGGCGTTCGAAAATTCTGCGTGTCTTCGTTAAACAGTCACTGTCTCGAAACACCTGCGCCACTTCTCGCTCTATGATTTGCTCTCCGGAGACGTTACTTTGTTCCATCTCTTTCGACGGCATGTTCTCCTATTACAAAGCCCAATTTTGTGCATTCTGAAAATTTTCGCCAGATTTTGGCCAATATATCAGGAGAACATGAAGTGGAAAGAGGTATACTAAATTTCAGCTTCAAAGGCATCGCCTTAAAGTTGCAAATAAGAGGCGCAGGCCTTGCAAGAGGCGTTCGAAAATTCTGCGCCTCTTCGTTAAACAGTCACTGTCTCGAAACATCTGCGCCTCTTCTCGCTCTTTGATTTGCTCTCCGGAGACGTTACTTTGTGCCATCTCTTTCGACGGCATGTTCTCCTGTTACAAAGCCCAATTTTGTGCATTATGAAAATTTTCGCCAGATTTTGGCCAATATATCAGGAGAACATGAAGTGGAAAGAGGCATACTAAATTTCAGCTTCAAAGGCATCGCCTTAAAGTTGCAATTAAGAGGCGCAGGCCTTTCAAGAGGCTTTCGAAAATTCTGCGTCTCTTCGTTAAACAGTCACTGTCTCGAAACACCTGCGCCACTTCTCGCTTTTTGATTTGCTCTCCGGAGACGTTACTTTGTTCCATCTCTTTCAACGGCATGTTGTCCAGTTACAAAGCCCAATTTTGTTCATTCTGAAAATTTTCGCCAGATTTTGGCCAATATATCAGGAGAAAATGAAGTGGAAAGAGGTATACTAAATTTCAGCTTCAAAGGGATCGCCTTAAAGTTGCAAATAAGAGGCGCAGGTCTTTCAAGAGGCGTTCGAAAATTCTGAGTGTCTTCGTTAAACAGTCACTGTCTCGAAACACCTGCGCCACTTCTCGCTCTTTGATTTGCTCTCCGGAGACGTTACTTTGTTCCATCTCTTTCGACGGCATGTTCTCCTATTACAAAGCCCAATTTTGTGCATTCTGAAAATTTTCGCCAGATTTTGGCCAATATATCAGGAGAACATGAAGTGGAAAGAGGTATACTAAATTTCAGCTTCAAAGGCATCGCCTTAAAGTTGCAAATAAGAGGCGCAGGCCTTGCAAGAGGCGTTCGAAAATTCTGCGCCTCTTCGTTAAACAGTCACTGTCTCGAAACATCTGCGCCTCTTCTCGCTCTTTGATTTGCTCTCCGGAGACGTTACTTTGTGCCATCTCTTTCGACGGCATGTTCTCCTGTTACAAAGCCCAATTTTGTGCATTATGAAAATTTTCGCCAGATTTTGGCCAATATATCAGGAGAACATGAAGTGGAAAGAGGCATACTAAATTTCAGCTTCAAAGGCATCGCCTTAAAGTTGCAATTAAGAGGCGCAGGCCTTTCAAGTGGCTTTCGAAAATTCTGCGTCTCTTCGTTAAACAGTCACTGTCTCGAAACACCTGCGCCACTTCTCGCTTTTTGATTTGCTCTCCGGAGACGTTACTTTGTTCCATCTCTTTCAACGGCATGTTGTCCTGCTACAAAGCTCAATTTTGTGTATTCTCGAAATTTTCGCCAGATTTTGGCCAATATATCAGGAGAAAATGAAGTGGAAAGAGGTATACTAAATTTCAGCTTCAAACGGATCGCCTTAAAGTTGCAAATAAGAGGCGCAGGTCTTTCAAGAGGCGTTCGAAAATTCTGCGTGTCTTCGTTAAACAGTCACTGTCTCGAAACACCTGCGCCACTTCTCGCTCTTTGATTTGCTCTCCGGAGACGTTACTTTGTGCCATCTCTTTCGACGGCATGTTCTCCTATTACAAAGCCCAATTTTGTGCATTCTGAAAATTTTCGCCAGATTTTGGCCAATATATCAGGAGAACATGAAGTGGAAAGAGGTATACTAAATTTCAGCTTCAAAGGCATCGCCTTAAAGTTGCAAATAAGAGGCGCAGGCCTTTCAAGAGGCGTTCGAAAATTCTGCGTCTCTTCGTTAAACAGTCACTGTCTCGAAACACCTGCGCCACTTCTCGCTTTTTGATTTGCTCTCCAGAGACGTTACTTTGCTCCATCTCTTTCAACGGCATGTTGTCCTCTTACAAAGCTCAATTTTGTGTATTCTCGAAATTTTCGCCAGATTTTGGCCAATATATCAGGAGAAAATGAAGTGGAAAGAGGTATACTAAATTTCAGCTTCAAAGGGATCGCCTTAAAGTTGCAAATAAGAGGCGCAGGTCTTTCAAGAGGCGTTCGAAAATTCTGCGTGTCTTCGTTAAACAGTCACTGTCTCGAAACACCTGCGCCACTTCTCGCTTTTTGATTTGCTCTCCAGAGACGTTACTTTGCTCCATCTCTTTCAACGGCATGTTGTCCTGTTACAAAGCTCAATTTTGTGTATTCTCGAAATTTTCGCCACATTTTGGCCAATATATCAGGAGAAAATGAAGTGGAAAGAGGTATACTAAATTTCAGCTTCAAAGGGATCGCCTTAAAGTTGCAATTAAGAGGCGCAGGGCTTTCAAGAGGCGTTCGAAAATTCTGCGTCTCTTCGTTAAACAGTCACTGTCTCGAAACACCTGCGCCACTTCTCGCATTTTGATTTGCTCTCCGGAGACGTTACTTTGTTCCATCTCTTTCAACGGCATGTTGTCCTGTTACAAAGCTCAATTTTGTGTACTCTCGAAATTTTCGCCAGATCTTGGCCAATATATCAGGAGAACATGAAATGGAAAGAGGTATACTAAATTTCAGCTTCAAAGGGATCGCCTTAAAGTTGCAATTAAGAGGCGCAGGGCTTTCAAGAGGCGTTCGAAAATTCTGCGTCTCTTCGTTAAACAGTCACTGTCTCGAAACACCTGCGCCACTTCTCGCATTTTGATTTGCTCTCCGGAGACGTTACTTTGTTCCATCTCTTTCAACGGCATGTTGTCCTGTTACAAAGCTCAATTTTGTGTACTCTCGAAATTTTCGCCAGATCTTGGCCAATATATCAGGAGAACATGAAATGGAAAGAGGTATACTAAATTTCAGCTTCAAAGGCATCGCCTTAAAGATGCAATTAAGAGGCGCAGGCCTTTCAAGATGCGTTCGAAAATTCTGCGTGTCTTCGTTAAACAGTCACTGTCTCGAAACACCTGCGCCACTTCTCGCTCTTTGATTTGCTCTCCGGAGACGTTACTTTGTGCCATCTCTTTCGACGGCATGTTCTCCTATTACAAAGCCCAATTTTGTGCATTCTGAAAATTTTCGCCAGATTTTGGCCAATATATCAGGAGAACATGAAGTGGAAAGAGGTATACTAAATTTCAGCTTCAAAGGCATCGCCTTAAAGTTGCAAATAAGAGGCGCAGGCCTTGCAAGAGGCGTTCGAAAATTCTGCGTCTCTTCGTTAAACAGTCACAGTCTCGAAACATCTGCGCCTCTTCTCGCTATTTGATTTGCCCTCCGGAGACGTTACTTTGTGCCATCTCTTTCGACGGCATGTTCTCCTGTTACAAAGCCCAATTTTGTGCATTCTGAAAATTTTCGCCAGATTTTGGCCAATATATCAGGAGAACATGAAGTGGAAAGAGGTATACTAAATTTCAGCTTCAAAGGCATCGCCTTAAAGTTGCAAATAAGAGGCGCAGGCCTTGCAAGAGGCGTTCGAAAATTCTGCGCCTCTTCGTTAAACAGTCACTGTCTCGAAACATCTGCGCCTCTTCTCGCTCTTTGATTTGCTCTCCGGAGACGTTACTTTGTGCCATCTCTTTCGACGGCATGTTCTCCTGTTACAAAGCCCAATTTTGTGCATTCTGAAAATTTTCGCCAGATTTTGGCCAATATATCAGGAGAACATGAAGTGGAAAGAGGTATACTAAATTTCAGCTTCAATGGCATCGCCTTAAAGTTGCAAATAAGAGGCGCAGGCCTTGCAAGAGGCGTTCGAAAATTCTGCGTGTCTTCGTTAAACAGTCACTGTCTCGAAACACCTGCGCCAACT
>NW_027488112.1:0-7500 GCF_050908995.1 Andrena cerasifolii | reverse complement strand
ACTGACCGACCAACTGACCGACTAACTGACCGACCGACGGACTGACTGACCGACTGACCGACTGACCGACTGACCGACCGAACGACCGACCGAACGACCGACCGACCGACCGACCGACCGACGGACTGACTGACCGACTGACCGACTGACCGACTGACCGACTGAACGACTGACCGACCGACCGACCGACCGACCGACCGACCGACAGACCGACCGACCGACCGACCGACTGACTGACCGACTGACCGACTGACCGACCGACCGACCGACCGACCGACCGACCGACCGACCGACCGACCGACCGACCGTCCGTCCGACCGACGGACTGACGGACCGACGGACCGACTGACCGACTGACCGACCGACCGACCGACCGACCGACTGACCGACTGACCGACCGACCGACCGACCGACCGACCGAACGACCAACCGACCGACCGACCGACCGACCGACCGACCGACCGACCGACCGACGGACTGACTGACCGACTGACCGACTGACCGACTGACCGACTGACCGACCGACCGGCCGACCGACTGACCGACCGACTGACCGACTGACCGACCGACCGACCGACCGACCGACCGACCGACCGACCGACCGACCGACCGACCGACGGACTGACTGACCGACTGAACGACTGACCGACCGACCGACCGACCGACCGACGGACCGACGGACTGACTGACCGACTGACCGACTGACCGACCGACCGACCGAACGACTGACCGAACGACCGACCGACCGACGGACCGACTGACCGACTGACCGACTGACCGACCGACCGACCGAACGACCGACCGAACGACCGACCGACCGACCGACCGACCGACGGACTGATTGACCGACTGACCGACCGACCGGCCGACCGACCGACCGACCGACCGTCGAACTGACTGATCGACTGACCGACTGACCGACCGACCGACCGACCGACCGACGGACTGACCGACTGACCGACCGAACGACCGACGGACTGACTGACCGACTGACCGACTGACCGACCGACCGACCGAACGACCGACCGAACGACCGACCGACCGACCGACCGACCGACGGACTGACTGACCGACTGACCGACTGACCGACTGACCGACCGAACGACTGACCGACCGACCGACCGACCGACCGACCGACCGACCGACCGAACGACCGACCAACCGACCGACCGACCGACGGACCGACCAACTGACCGACTGACCGACTGACCGACTGACCGACTGACCGACTGACCGACCGACCGGTCGACCAACCGACCGACCGGTCGACCAACCGACCGACCGACAGACCGACCGACGGACTGACTGACCGACTGACCGACTGACCGACTGACCGACCGACCGGTCGACCGACCGACCGACCGACGGACTGACTGATCGACTGACCGACTGACCGACCGACCGACCGAACGACCGACCGAACGACCGACCGACCGACCGACCGACCGACGGACTGACTGACCGACTGACCGACTGACCGACCAACTGACCGACTAACCGACCGACCGACCGACCGACCGACTGACCGACTGACCGACCGACCGACCGACGGACTGACTGACCGACTGACCGACTGACCGACCGACCGACCGAACGACCGACCGAACGACCGACCGACCGACCGACCGACCGACGGACTGACTGACCGACTGACCGACTGACCGACTGACCGACTGAACGACTGACCGACCGACCGACCGACCGACCGACCGAACGACCGACCGATCGACCGACCGACAGACCGACCGACCGACCGACCGACTGACTGACCGACTGACCGACTGACCGACTGACCGACCGACCGACCGACCGACCGTCCGTCCGACCGACGGACTGACGGACCGACTGACCGACTGACCGACCGACCGACCGACCGACCGACCGAACGACCAACCGACCGACCGACCGACCGACCGACCGACCGACCGACCGACCGACCGACGGACTGACTGACCGACTGACCGACTGACCGACTGACCGACCGACCGGCCGACCGACTGACCGACCGACTGACCGACTGACCGACCGACCGACCGACCGACCGACCGACCGACCGACCGACCGACCGACCGACCGACCGACCGACCGACCGACCGACCGACCGACGGACTGACTGACCGACTGAACGACTGACCGACCGACCGACCGACCGACCGACGGACCGACGGACTGACTGACCGACTGACCGACTGACCGAACGACCGACCGAACGACTGACCGAACGACCGACCGACCGACGGACCGACTGACCGACTGACCGACCGACCGAACGACCGACCGAACGACCGACCGACCGACCGACCGACGGACTGACTGACCGACTGACCGACCGACCGGCCGACCGACCGACCGACCGACCGACGGACTGACTGATCGACTGACCGACTGACCGGCCGACCGACCGACCGACCGACCGACCGACGGACTGACCGACCGACGGACTGACTGACCGACTGACCGACTGACCGACTGACCGACTGACCGACCGACCGGCCGACCGACTGACCGACCGACTGACCGACTGACCGACCGACCGACCGACCGACCGACCGACCGACCGACCGACCGACCGACCGACGGACTGACTGACCGACTGAACGACTGACCGACCGACCGACCGACCGACCGACGGACCGACGGACTGACTGACCGACTGACCGACTGACCGACCGACCGGCCGACCGACCGACCGACCGACCGACCGACGGACTGACTGATCGACTGACCGACTGACCGACTGACCGACCGACCGACCGACCGACCGACGGACTGACTGATCGACTGACCGACTGACCGACCGACCGACCGAACGACCGACCGAACGACCGACCGACCGACCGACCGACGGACTGACTGACCGACTGACCGACTGACCGACCAACTGATCGACTGACCGACCGACCGACCGACCGACTGACCGACTGACCGACCGACCGACCGACGGACTGACTGACCGACTGACCGACTGACCGACCGACCGACTGACCAACCGACGGACTGACTGACCGACTGACCGACTGACCGACTGACCGACTGACCGACTGACCGACCGACCGGTCGACCGACCGACCGACTGACCGACTGACCGACCGACCGACCGAACGACCGACCGAACGACCGATCGACCGACCGACCGACGGACTGACTGACCGACTGACCGACTGACCGACCAACTGACCGACTGACCGACCGACCGACCGACCGACCGACGGACTGACTGACCGACTGACCGACTGACCGACCAACTGACCGACTGACCGACCGACCGACCGACCGACTGACCGACTGACCGACCGACCGACCGACGGACTGACTGACCGACTGACCGACTGACCGACCGACCGACTGACCGACCGACGGACTGACTGACCGACTGACCGACTGACCGACTGACCGACTGACCGACCGACCGACCGACGGACTGACTGACCGACTGACCGACTGACCGACCGACCGACCGAACGACCGACCGAACGACCGACCGACCGACCGACCGAGGGACTGACTGACCGACTGACCGACTGACCGACTGACCGACTGACCGACTGACCGACTGACCGACCGACCGGTCGACCGACCGACCGACTGACCGACTGACCGACCGACCGACCGAACGACCGACCGAACGACCGATCGACCGACCGACCGACGGACTGACTGACCGACTGACCGACTGACCGACCAACTGACCGACTGACCGACCGACCGACCGACCGACTGACCGACTGACCGACCGACCGACCGACGGACTGACTGACCGACTGACGGACTGACTGACCAACTGACCGACTGACCTACGGACTGACTGACCGACCGACCGACCGACCGACCGACCGACCGACCGACCGACCGACCGACCGACCGACCGACGGACCGACGGACTGACTGACCAACTGACCGACTGACCTACGGACTGACTGACCGACCGACCGACCGACCGACCGACCGACCGACCGACCGAACGACCGACCGAACGACCGACCGACCGACGGACCGACGGACTGACTGAACGACTGACCGACTGACCGACCGACCGACCGAACGACTGACCGAACGACCGACCGACTGACCGACCGACGGACTGACCCACCGACCGACCGACCGACCGACCGACCGACCGACCGACCGACCGACCGACCGACCGACCGACCGACCGACCGACGGACTGACTGATCGACTGACCGACTGACCGACCGACCGACCGAACGACCGACCGAACGACCGACCGACGGACTGACTGACCGACCGACCGACCGACCGACCGACGGACTGACCGACCGACGGACTGACTGACCGACTGACCGACTGACCGACTGACCGACTGACCGACCGACCGCCGACCGACTGACCGACCGACTGACCGACTGACCGACCGACCGACCGACCGACCCCGACCGACCGACCGACCGACCGACGGACTGACTGACCGACTGAACGACTGACCGACCGACCGACCGACCGACCGACGGACCGACGGACTGACTGACCGACTGACCGACGGACCGACCGACCGACCGAACGACTGACCGAACGACCGACCGACCGACGGACCGACCGACGACCGACCGACCGACCGACCGACCGACCGACGGACTGACTGACCGACTGAACGACTGACCGACCGACCGACCGACCGACCGACGGACTGACTGACCGACTGACCGACCGACCGGCCGACCGACCGACCGACCGACCGACCGACCGACGGACTGACTGATCGACTGACCGACTGACCGACTGACCGACCGACCGACCGACCGACCGACCGACCGACGGACCGACTGACCGACTGACCGACCGACCGGCCGACCGACTGACCGACCGACTGACCGACTGGCCGACCGACCGACCGACCGACCGACCGACCGACCGACCGACCGACCGACCGACGGACTGACTGACCGACTGAACGACTGACCGACCGACCGACCGACCGACCGACCGACCGACGGACCGACGGACTGACTGACCGACTGACCGACTGACCGACCGACCGACCGAACGACTGACCGAACGACCGACCGACCGACGGACCGACTGACCGACTGACCGACCGACCGACCGAACGACCGACCGAACGACCGACCGACCGACCGACCGACCGACGGACTGACTGACCGACTGACCGACCGACCGGCCGACCGACCGACCGACCGACCGACCGACCGACGGACTGACTGATCGACTGACCGACTGACCGACTGACCGACCGACCGACCGACCGACCGACCGACCGACGGACTGACTGATCGACTGACCGACTGACCGACCGACCGACCGAACGACCGACCGAACGACCGACCGACCGACCGGACCGACGGACTGACTGACCGACTGACCGACTGACCGACTGACCGACCAACTGATCGACTGACCGACCGACCGACCGACCGACTGACCGACTGACCGACCGACCGACCGACGGACTGACTGACCGACTGACCGACTGACCGACAGACCGACTGACCAACCGACGGACTGACTGACCGACTGACCGACTGACCGACTGACCGACTGACCGACCGACCGACCGACGGACTGACTGACCGACTGACCGACTGACCGACCGACCGACCGAACGACCGACCGAAAGACCGACCGACCGACCGACCGACGGACTGACTGACCGACTGACCGACTGACCGACTGACCGACTGACCGACTGACCGACTGACCGACCGACCGGTCGACCGACCGACCGACTGACCGACTGACCGACCGACCGACCGAACGACCGACCGAACGACCGATCGACCGACCGACCGACGGACTGACTGACCGACTGACCGACTGACCGACCAACTGACCGACTGACCGACCGACCGACCGACCGACCGACGGACTGACTGACCGACTGACCGACTGACCGACCAACTGACCGACTGACCGACCGACCGACCGACCGACTGACCGACTGACCGACCGACCGACCGACGGACTGACTGACCGACTGACCGACTGACCGACCGACCGACTGACCGACCGACGGACTGACTGACCGACTGACCGACTGACCGACTGACCGACTGACCGACCGACCGACCGACGGACTGACTGACCGACTGACCGACTGACCGACCGACCGACCGAACGACCGACCGAACGACCGACCGACCGACCGACCGACGGACTGACTGACCGACTGACCGACTGACCGACTGACCGACTGACCGACTGACCGACTGACCGACCGACGGTCGACCGACCGACCGACTGACCGACTGACCGACCGACCGACCGAACGACCGACCGAACGACCGATCGACCGACCGACCGACGGACTGACTGACCGACTGACCGACTGACCGACCAACTGACCGACTGACCGACCGACCGACCGACCGACTGACCGACTGACCGACTGACCGACTGACCGACCGACCGGCCGACCGACTGACCGACCGACTGACCGACTGACCGACCGACCGACCGACCGACCGACCGACCGACCGACCGACCGACCGACCGACCGACCGACGGACTGACTGACCGACTGAACGACTGACCGACCGACCGACCGACCGACCGACGGACCGACGGACTGACTGACCGACTGACCGACTGACCGACCGACCGACCGAACGACTGACCGAACGACCGACCGACCGACGGACCGACTGACCGACTGACCGACTGACCGACCGACCGACCGAACGACCGACCGAACGACCGACCGACCGACCGACCGACGGACTGATTGACCGACTGACCGACCGACCGGCCGACCGACCGACCGACCGACCGTCGAACTGACTGATCGACTGACCGACTGACCGACCGACCGACCGACCGACCGACGGACTGACCGACTGACCGACCGAACGACCGACGGACTGACTGACCGACTGACCGACTGACCGACCGACCGACCGAACGACCGACCGAACGACCGACCGACCGCCGACCGACCGACGGACTGACGCGACTGACCGACTGACCGACTGACCACGACCGAACGACTGACCGACCGACCGACCGACCGACCGACCGACCGACCGACCGAACGACCGACCGACCGACCGACCGACCGACGGACCGACCAACTGACCGACTGACCGACTGACCGACTGACCGACTGACCGACTGACCGACCGACCGGTCGACCAACCGACCGACCGACAGACCGACCGACGGACTGACTGACCGACTGACCGACTGACCGACTGACCGACCGACCGGTCGACCGACCGACCGACCGACGGACTGACTGATCGACTGACCGACTGACCGACCGACCGACCGAACGACCGACCGAACGACCGACCGACCGACCGACCGACCGACGGACTGACTGACCGACTGACCGACTGACCGACCAACTGACCGACTAACCGACCGACCG
The DNA here is from genome assembly GCF_050908995.1 of Andrena cerasifolii. Taxonomy (NCBI): domain Eukaryota; kingdom Metazoa; phylum Arthropoda; class Insecta; order Hymenoptera; family Andrenidae; genus Andrena; species Andrena cerasifolii. The sequence goes on along the minus strand of NW_027488112.1, from coordinate 158 downwards.
ACCGACCGACCGACTGACCGACTGACCGACCGACCGACCGACGGACTGACTGACCGACTGACCGACTGACCGACCGACCGACCGACCGACCGACCGACCGACCGACCGAGCCAGACTGACTGACCGACTGACCGACTGACCGACTGACCGACTGAACG
>NW_027488111.1:0-10204 GCF_050908995.1 Andrena cerasifolii | reverse complement strand
TTGGATCGTTGGTTCGTTGGTTCGAAGGTTCGTTGGTTCGTTGGTTCGTTGTTTCGTTGTTTCGTTGTTTCGTTGTTTCGTTGTTTCGTTGTTTCGTTGTTTCGTTGTTTCGTTGTTACGTTGTTTCGTTGTTTCGTTGCTTCGTTGTTTCGTTGTTTCGTTGTTTCGTTGTTTCGTTGTTTCGTTGTTTCGTTGTTTCGTTGTTTCGTTGTTTCGTTGTTTCGTTGTTTCGTTGTTTCGTTGTTTCGTTGGTTCTTTTGTTTCTTTGTCACTTTGTTCGTTTGTTCGTTTGTTCTTTTGTTCGTTGGTTCGTTGGTTCGTTGTTTCGTTGTTTCGTTGTTTCGTTGTTTCGTTGTTTCGTTGGTTCGCTGTTTCGTTGTTTCGTTGTTTCGTTGGTTCTTTTGTTTCTTTGTCACTGTGTTCGTTTGTTCGTTGGTTCGTTGGTTCGTTGGTTCGTTGGTTCGTTGGTTCGTTGGTTCGTTGTTTCGTTGGTTCGTTGGTTCGTTGGTTCGTTGTTTCGTTGGTTCGTTGGTTCGTTGGTTCGTTGGTTTGTTGGTTCGTTGTTTCGTTTGTTCGTTTGTTCGTTTGTTCGTTTGTTCGTTTGTTCGTTTGTTCGTTTGTTCGCTTGTTCGTTTGTTCGTTTGTTCGTTGGTTCGTTGGTTCGTTGGTTCGTTGGTTCGTTGGTTCGTTGGTTCGTTGGTTCGTTGGTTCGTTGGTTCGTTGGTTCGTTGGTTCGTTGGTCCGTTGGTTCGTTGGTTCGTTGGTTCGTTGGTTCGTTGGTTCGTTGGTTCGTTGGTTCGTTTGTTCCTTTGTTCCTTTGTTCGTTTGTTCGTTTGTTCGTTTGTTGGCTTGTTCGGTTGTTCGTTTGTTCGTTTGTTCCTTTGTTCGTCTGTTCGTTTGTTCGTTTGTTCGTTTGTTCGCTTGTTCGTTTGTTCGTTTGTTCGTTGGTTCGTTGGTTCGTTGGTTCGTTGGTTCGTTGGTTCGTTGGTTCGTTGGTTCGTTGGTTCGTTGGTTCGTTGGTTCGTTGGTCCGTTGGTTCGTTGGTTCGTTTGTTCGTTTGTTCGTTTGTTCGTTTGTTCGTTTGTTCGTTTGTTCGTTTGTTCGTTTGTTCGTTTGTTCGATGGTTCGTTTGTTCGTTGGTTCGTTGGTTCGTTGGTTCGTTGGTTCGTTGGTTCGTTGGTTCGTTGGTTCGTTGTTTCGTTGTTTCGTTGTTTCGTTGTTTCGTTGTTTCGTTGTTTCGTTGTTTCGTTGTTTCGTTGTTTCGTTGTTTCGTTGGTTCGTTGGTTCGTTGGTTCGTTGTTTCGTTGTTTCGTTGTTTCGTTGTTTCGTTGTTTCGTTGTTTCGTTGTTTCGTTGTTTCGTTGTTTCGTTGTTTCGTTGTTTCGTTGTTTCGTTGGTTCTTTTGTTTCTTTGTCACTTTGTTCGTTTGTTCGTTTGTTCTTTTGTTCGTTTGTTCGTTTGTTCGTTGGTTCGTTGTTTCGTTGTTTCGTTGTTTCGTTGTTTCGTTGGTTCGTTGGTTCGTTGGTTCGTTGGTTCGTTGGTTCGTTGGTTCGTTGGTTCGTTGGTTCGTTGGTTCGTTTGTTCGTTTGTTCGTTTGTTCGTTTGTTCGTTTGTTCGTTTGTTCGTTTGTTCGATGGTTCGTTTGTTCGTTGGTTCGTTGGTTCGTTGGTTCGTTGGTTCGTTGGATCGTTGGTTCGTTGGTTCGAAGGTTCGTTGGTTCGTTGGTTCGTTGTTTCGTTGGTTCGTTGGTTCGTTGGTTCGTTGGTTCGTTGGTTCGTTGGTTCTTTGGTTCGTTGGTTCGTTGGTTCGTTGGTTCGTTGGTTCGTTGGTTCGTTGTTTCGTTGTTTCGTTGTTTCGTTGTTTCGTTGTTTCGTTGTTTCGTTGGTTCTTTTGTTTCTTTGTCACTTTGTTCGTTTGTTCCTTTGTTCTTTTGCTCGTTTGTTCGTTGGTTCGTTGGTTCGTTGGTTCGTTTGTTCCTTTGTTCGTTTGTTCGTTTGTTCGTTTGTTGGCTTGTTCGTTTGTTCGTTTGTTCGTTTGTTCGTTTGTTCATTTGTTCGTTTGTTCGTTTGTTCGTTGTTTCGTTGACTCGTTGGTTCGTTGGTTCGTTGGTTCGTTGGTTCGTTGGTTCGTTGGTTCGTTGGTTCGTTGGTTCGTTGGTTCGTTGGTTCGTTGGTTCGTTGGTTCGTTGGTTCGTTGGTTCGTTGGTTCGTTGGTTCGTTGGTTCGTTGGTTCGTTGGTTCGTTGGTTCGTTGGTTCGTTTGTTCGTTTGTTCGTTTGTTCGTTTGTTCGTTGGTTCGTTGGTTCGTTGGTTCGTTGGATCGTTGGTTCGAAGGTTCGAAGGTTCGTTGGTTCGTTGGTTCGTTGGTTCGTTGGTTCGTTGGTTCGTTGGTTCGTTGGTTCGTTGGTTCGTTGGTTCGTTGGTTCGTTGGTTCGTTGGTTCGTCGGTTCGTTGGTTCGTTGGTTCGTTGGTTCGTTGGTTCGTTGGTTCGTTGGTTCGTTGGTTCGTTGGTTCGTTGGTTCGTTGGTTCGTTGGTTCGTTGGTTCGTTGGTTCGTTGGTTCGTTGGTTCGTTGGTTCGTTGGTTCGTTGGTTCGTTCGTACGTTGGAACGTTGGTTCGTTGGTTCGTTGGTTCGATGGTTCGTTGGTTCGTTGGTTCGTTTGTTCGTTGGTTCGTTGGTTCGTTGGTTCGTTGGTTCGTTGGTTCGTTGATTCGTTGGTTCGTTGGTTCGTTTGTTCGTTTGTTCGTTTGTTCGTTGGTTCGTTGGTTCGTTGGTTCGTTGGTTCGTTGGTTCGTTGGTTCGTTGGTTCGTTGGTTCGTTGGTTCGTTGGTTCGTTGGTTCGTTGTTTCGTTGGTTCGTTGGTTCGTTGGTTCGTTGGTTCGTTGGTTCGTTGTTTCGTTGTTTCGTTGTTTCGTTGTTTCGTTGTTTCGTTGTTTCGTTGTTTCGTTGTTTCGTTGTTTCGTTGTTTCGTTGTTTCGTTGGTTCGTTGTTTCGTTGATTCGTTGGTTCGTTGTTTCGTTGTTTCGTTGTTTCGTTGTTTCGTTGTTTCGTTGTTTCGTTGGTTCGTTGGTTCGTTGGTTCGTTGGTTCGTTGGTTCGTTGGTTCGTTGGTTCGTTGGTTCGTTGGTTCGTTGGTTCGTTGGTTCGTTGGTTCGTTGGTTCGTTGGTTCGTTGGTTCGTTGGTTCGTTGGTTCGTTGGTTCGTTGGTTCGTTGGTTCGTTGTTTCGTTGTTTCGTTGTTTCGTTGTTTCGTTGTTTCGTTGTTTCGTTGTTTCGTTGTTTCGTTGTTTCGTTGTTTCGTTGTTTCGTTGTTTCGTTGTTTCGTTGTTTCGTTGTTTCGTTGTTTCGTTGTTTCGTTGTTTCGTTGTTTCGTTGTTTCGTTGTTTCGTTGTTTCGTTGTTTCGTTGTTTCGTTGTTTCGTTGTTTCGTTGTTTCGTTGTTTCGTTGTTTCGTTGTTTCGTTGTTTCGTTGTTTCGTCGTTTCGTTGTTTCGTTGTTTCGTTGTTTCGTTGTTTCGTTGGTTCTTTTGTTTCTTTGTCACATTGTTCGTTTGTTCGTTTGTTCGTTTGTTCCTTTGTTCTTTTGCTCGTTTGTTCGTTGGTTCGTTGGTTCGTTGGTTCGTTGGTTCGTTGGTTCGTTGGTTCGTTGGTTCGTTGGGTCGTTGGTTCGTTGGTTCGTTGGTTCGTTGTTTCGTTGTTTCGTTGTTTCGTTGCTTCGTTGTTTCGTTGTTTCGTTGTTTCGTTGTTTCGTTGTTTCGTTGTTTCGTTGTTTCGTTGTTTCGTTGTTTCGTTGTTTCGTTGTTTCGTTGTTTCGTTGTTTCGTTGTTTCGTTGTTTCGTTGTTTCGTTGTTTCGTTGTTTCGTTGTTTCGTTGATTCGTTGTTTCGTTGCTTCGTTGTTTCGTTGTTTCGTTGGTTCTTTTGTTTCTTTGTCACTTTGTTCGTTTGTTCGTTTGTTCGTTTGTACGTTTGTTCGTTTGTTCCTTTGTTCTTTTGCTCGTTTGTGCGTTGGTTCGTTGGTTCGTTGGTTCGTTGGTTCGTTGGTTCGTTGGTTCGTTGGTTCGTTGGTACGTTGGTTCATTGGTTCGTTGGTTCGTTGGTTCGTTGGTTCGTTGGGTCGTTGGTTCGTTGGTTCGTTGGTTCGTTGTTTCGTTGTTTCGTTGTTTCGTTGTTTCGTTGTTTCGTTGTTTCGTTGTTTCGTTGTTTCGTTGTTTCGTTGTTTCGTTGTTTCGTTGTTTCGTTGTTTCGTTGTTTCGTTGTTTCGTTGTTTCGTTGTTTCGTTGTTTCGTTGTTTCGTTGTTTCGTTGTTTCGTTGGTTCTTTTGTTTCTTTGTCACTTTGTTCGTTTGTTCGTTTGTTCGTTTGTTCCTTTGTTCTTTTGCTCGTTTGTTCGTTGGTTCGTTGGTTCGTTGGTTCGTTGGTTCGTTGGTTCGTTGGTTCGTTGGTTCGTTGGTTCGTTGGTTCGTTGGTTCGTTGGTTCGTTGGTTCGTTGGTTCGTTGGTTCGTTGGTTCGTTGGTTCGTTGGTTCGTTGGTTCGTTGGTTCGTTGGTTCGTTGGTTCGTTGGTACGTTGGTTCATTGTTTCGTTGTTTCGTTGTTTCGTTGTTTCGTTGTTTCGTTGTTTCGTTGTTTCGTTGTTTCGTTGTTTCGTTGTTTCGTTGTTTCGTTGTTTCGTTGTTTCGTTGTTTCGTTGTTTCGTTGGTTCTTTTGTTTCTTTGTCACTTTGTTCGTTTGTTCGTTTGTTCGTTTGTTCCTTTGTTCTTTTGCTCGTTTGTTCGTTGGTTCGTTGGTTCGTTGGTTCGTTGGTTCGTTGGTTCGTTGGTTCGTTGGTTCGTTGGTTCGTTGGTTCGTTGGTTCGTTGGTTCGTTGGGTCGTTGGTTCGTTGGTTCGTTTGTTCGTTTGTTCGTTTGTTCGTTTGTTCGTTTGTTCGTTTGTTCGTTTGTTCGTTTGTTCGTTTGTTCGTTTGTTCGTTTGTTCGTTTGTTCGTTTGTTCGTTTGTTCGTTTGTTCGTTGGTTCGTTGGTTCGTTGGTTCGTTGGATCGTTGCTTCGAAGGTTCGAAGGTTCGTTGGTTCGTTGGTTCGTTGGTTCGTTGGTTCGTTGGTTCGTTGGTTCGTTGGTTCGTTCGTACGTTGGTACGTTGGTTCGTTGGTTCGTTGGTTCGTTGTTTCGTTGTTTCGTTGTTTCGTTGGTTCGTTTGTTCGTTGGTTCGTTGGTTCGTTGGTTCGTTGGTTCGTTGGTTCGTTGGTTCGTTGGTTCGTTGGTTCGTTGTTTCGTTGGTTCGTTGGTTCGTTGGTTCGTTGGTTCGTTGGCTCGTTGGTTCGTTGGTTCGTTGGTTCGTTTGTTCGTTTGTTCGATTGTTCGTTGGTTCGTTGGTTCGTTGCTTCGTTGGTTCGTTGGTTCGTTGGTTCGTTGGTTCGTTGGTTCGTTGATTCGTTGGTTCGTTGGTTCGTTGGTTCGTTCGTACGTTGGTACGTTGGTTCGTTGGTTCGTTGGTTCGTTGGTTCGTTGGTTCGTTGTTTCGTTGTTTCGTTGTTTCGTTGGTTCGTTTGTTCGTTGGTTCGTTGGTTCGTTGGTTCGTTGGTTCGTTGGTTCGTTGGTTCGTTGGTTCGTTGGTTCGTTGGTTCGTTGGTTCGTTGTTTCGTTGTTTCGTTGTTTCGTTGTTTCGTTGTTTCGTTGTTTCGTTGTTTCGTTGTTTCGTTGGTTCTTTTGTTTCTTTGTCACTTTGTTCGTTTGTTCGTTTGTTCTTTTGTTCGTTTGTTCGTTGGTTCGTTGTTTCGTTGTTTCGTTGTTTCGTTGTTTCGTTGTTTCGTTGTTTCGTTGGTTCGCTGTTTCGTTGTTTCGTTGTTTCGTTGGTTCTTTTGTTTCTTTGTCACTGTGTTCGTTTGTTCGTTGGTTCGTTGGTTCGTTGGTTCGTTGGTTCGTTGGTTCGTTGGTTCGTTGTTTCGTTGGTTCGTTGGTTCGTTGGTTCGTTGTTTCGTTGGTTCGTTGGTTCGTTGGTTCGTTGGTTCGTTGGTTCGTTGTTTCGTTTGTTCGTTTGTTCGTTTGTTCGTTTGTTCGTTTGTTCGTTTGTTCGCTTGTTCGTTTGTTCGTTGGTTCGTTGGTTCGTTGGTTCGTTGGTTCGTTGGTTCGTTGGTTCGTTGGTTCGTTGGTTCGTTGGTTCGTTGGTCCGTTGGTTCGTTGGTTCGTTGGTTCGTTGGTTCGTTGGTTCGTTGGTTCGTTGGTTCGTTGGTTCGTTTGTTCCTTTGTTCGTTTGTTCGTTTGTTCGTTTGTTGGCTTGTTCGGTTGTTCGTTTGTTCGTTTGTTCGTTTGTTCGTTTGTTCGTTTGTTCGTTTGTTCGTTTGTTCGTTGTTTCGTTGATTCGTTGGATCGTTGGTTCGTTGGTTCGTTGGTTCGTTGGTTCGTTGGTTCGTTGGTTCGTCGGTTCGTTGGTTCGTCGGTTCGTTGGTTCGTTGGTTCGTTGGTTCGTTGTTTCGTTGGTTCGTTGGTTCGTTGGTTCGTTGGTTCGTTGGTTCGTTGTTTCGTTTGTTCGTTTGTTCGTTTGTTCGTTTGTTCGTTGGTTCGTCGGTTCGTTGGTTCGTTGGTTCGTTGGTTCGTTGGTTCGTTGGTTCGTCGGTTCGTCGATTCGTTGGTTCGTTGGTTCGTTGGTTCGTTGGTTCGTTGGTTCGTTGGTTCGTTGGTTCGTTGGTTCGTTGGTTCGTTGATTCGTTGGTTCGTTGGTTCGTTGGTTCGTTGGTTCGTTGGTTCGTTCGTACGTTGGTACGTTGGTTCGTTGGTTCGTTGGTTCGTTGGTTCGTTGGTTCGTTGTTTCGTTGTTTCGTTGTTTCGTTGGTTCGTTTGTTCGTTGGTTCGTTGGTTCGTTGGTTCGTTGGTTCGTTGGTTCATTGGTTCGTTGGTTCGTTGTTTCGTTGTTTCGTTGGTTCGTTGGTTCGTTGGTTCGTTGGTTCGTTGGTTCGTTGGTTCGTTGGTTCGTTGGTTCGTTGGTTCGTTGGTTCGTTGGTTCGTTGGTTCGTTGGTTCGTTGGTTCGTTGTTTCGTTTGTTCGTTTGTTCGTTTGTTCGTTTGTTCGTTTGTTCGTTTGTTCGTTTGTTCGTTTGTTCGTTTGTTCGCTTGTTCGTTTGTTCGTTTGTTCGTTTGTTCGTTGGTTCGTTTGTTCGTTTGTTCGTTTGTTCGTTGGTTCGTTGGTTCGTTGCTTCGTTGGTTCGTTGGTTCGTTGGTTCGTTGGTTCGTTGGTTCGTTGATTCGTTGGTTCGTTGGTTCGTTGGTTCGTTGGTTCGTTGGTTCGTTGGTTCGTTCGTACGTTGGTACGTTGGTTCGTTGGTTCGTTGGTTCGTTGGTTCGTTGGTTCGTTGTTTCGTTGTTTCGTTGTTTCGTTGGTTCGTTTGTTCGTTGGTTCGTTGGTTCGTTGGTTCGTTGGTTCGTTGGTTCGTTGGTTCGTTGGTTCGTTGGTTCGTTGGTTCGTTGGTTCGTTGGTTCGTTGGTTCGTTGGTTCGTTGTTTCGTTGTTTCGTTGTTTCGTTGTTTCGTTGTTTCGTTGTTTCGTTGTTTCGTTGTTTCGTTGTTTCGTTGTTTCGTTGTTTCGTTGTTTCGTTGTTTCGTTGTTTCGTTGTTTCGTTGTTTCGTTGTTTCGTTGTTTCGTTGTTTCGTTGTTTCGTTGTTTCGTTGTCTCGTTGTTTCGTTGTTTCGTTGTTTCGTTGGTTCTTTTGTTTCTTTGTCACTTTGTTCGTTTGTTCGTTTGTTCTTTTGTTCGTTTGTTCGTTTGTTCGTTGGTTCGTTGTTTCGTTGTTTCGTTGTTTCGTTGTTTCGTTGTTTCGTTGGTTTGTTGGTTCGTTGGTTCGTTGGTTCGTTTGTTCGTTTGTTCGTTTGTTCGTTTGTTCGTTTGTTCGTTTGTTCGTTTGTTCGATGGTTCGATGGTTCGTTTGTTCGTTGGTTCGTTGGTTCGTTGGTTCGTTGGTTCGTTGGATCGTTGGTTCGTTGGTTCGTTGGTTCGTTGTTTCGTTGGTTCGTTGGTTCGTTGGTTCGTTGGTTCGTTGGTTCGTTGGTTCGTTGGTTCGTTGGTTCGTTGGTTCGTTGGTTCGTTGGTTCGTTGGTTCGTTGGTTCGTTGGTTCGTTGGTTCGTTGGTTCGTTTGTTCGTTTGTTCGTTTGTTCGTTTGTTCGTTTGTTCGTTGGTTCGTTGGTTCGTTGGTTCGTTTGTTCCTTTGTTCGTTTGTTCGTTTGTTCGTTTGTTGGCTTGTTCGTTTGTTCGTTTGTTCGTTTGTTCGTTTGTTCGTTTGTTCGTTTGTTCGTTTGTTCGTTGTTTCGTTGACTCGTTGGTTCGTTGGTTCGTTGGTTCGTTGGTTCGTTGGTTCGTTGGTTCGTTGGTTCGTTGGTTCGCTGGTTCGTTGGTTCGTTGTTTCGTTGTTTCGTTGTTTCGTTGTTTCGTTGTTTCGTTGTGTCGTTGTTTCGTTGTTTCGTTGTTTCGTTGGTTCGTTGTTTCGTTGATTCGTTGGTTCGTTGTTTCGTTGTTTCGTTGTTTCGTTGTTTCGTTGTTTCGTTGTTTCGTTGGTTCGTTGGTTCGTTGGTTCGTTGGTTCGTTGGTTCGTTGGTTCGTTGGTTCGTTGGTTCGTTGGTTCGTTGGTTCGTTGGTTCGTTGGTTCGTTGGTTCGTTGGTTCGTTGGTTCGTTGGTTCGTTGGTTCGTTGGTTCGTTGGTTCGTTGGTTCGTTGGTTCGTTGGTTCGTTGGTTCGTTGGTTCGTTGGTTCGTTGGTTCGTTGGTTCGTTGGTTCGTTGTTTCGTTGTTTCGTTGTTTCGTTGTTTCGTTGTTTCGTTGTTTCGTTGTTTCGTTGTTTCGTTGTTTCGTTGTTTCGTTATTTCGTTGTTTCGTTGTTTCGTTGTTTCGTTGGTTCTTTTGTTTCTTTGTCACATTGTTCGTTTGTTCGTTTGTTCGTTTGTTCCTTTGTTCTTTTGCTCGTTTGTTCGTTGGTTCGTTGGTTCGTTGGTTCGTTGGTTCGTTGGTTCGTTGGTTCGTTGGTTCGTTGGTTCGTTGGTTCGTTGGTTCGTTGGTTCGTTGGTTCGTTGGTTCGTTCGGTCGTTGGTTCGTTGGTTCGTTGGTTCGTTGGTTCGTTGTTTCGTTGTTTCGTTGTTTCGTTGTTTCGTTGTTTCGTTGTTTCGTTGTTTCGTTGTTTCGTTGTTTCGTTGTTTCGTTGTTTCGTTGTTTCGTTGTTTCGTTGTTTCGTTGTTTCGTTGATTCGTTGTTTCGTTGCTTCGTTGTTTCGTTGTTTCGTTGGATCTTTTGTTTCTTTGTCACATTGTTCGTTTGTTCGTTTGTTCGTTTGTACGTTTGTTCGTTTGTTCCTTTGTTCTTTTGCTCGTTTGTTCGTTGGTTCGTTGGTTCGTTGGTTCGTTGGTTCGTTGGTTCGTTGGTTCGTTGGTTCGTTGGTACGTTGGTTCATTGTTTCGTTGTTTCGTTGTTTCCTTGTTTCGTTGTTTCGTTGTTTCGTTGTTTCGTTGTTTCGTTGTTTCGTTGTTTCGTTGTTTCGTTGTTTCGTTGTTTCGTTGTTTCGTTGTTTCGTTGTTTCGTTGTTTCGTTGGTTCTTTTGTTTCTTTGTCACTTTGTTCGTTTGTTCGTTTGTTCGTTTGTTCGTTTGTTCCTTTGTTCTTTTGCTCGTTTGTTCGTTGGTTCGTTGGTTCGTTGGTTCGTTGGTTCGTTGTTTCGTTGGTTCGTTGGTTCGTTGGTTCGTTGGTTCGTTGGTTCGTTGTTTCGTTTGTTCGTTGGTTCGTTGGTTCGTTGGTTCGTTGGTTCGTTGGTTCGTTGTTTCGTTGTTTCGTTGTTTCGTTGTTTCGTTGTTTCGTTGGTTCTTTTGTTTCTTTGTCACTTTGTTCGTTGGTTCGTTGGTTCGTTGGTTCGTTGGATCGTTGGTTCGTTGGTTCGTTGGTTCTTTGGTTCGTTGGTTCGTTGGTTCGTTGGTTCGTTGGATCGTTGGTTCGTTGGTTCGTTGGTTCTTTGGTTCGTTGGTTCGTTGGTTCGTTGGTTCGTTGGTTCGTTTGTTCGTTGGTTCGTTGGTTCGTTGGTTCGTTGGATCGTTGGTTCGTTGGTTCGTTGGTTCGTTGGTTCGTTGGTTCGTTGGTTCGTTGGTTCGTTGGTTCGTTGGTTCGTTGGTTCGTTTGTTCCTTTGTTCGTTTGTTCGTTTGTTCGTTTGTTGGCTTGTTCGGTTGTTCGTTTGTTCGTTTGTTCGTTTG
>NW_027488110.1:0-10209 GCF_050908995.1 Andrena cerasifolii | reverse complement strand
TTCGTTGGTTCGTTGGTTCGTTGGTTCGTTGGTTCGTTGGTTCGTTGGTTCGTTGGTTCGTTGGTTCGTTGGTTCGTTGGTTCGTTGGTTCGTTGGTTGGTTGGTTCGTTGGTTCGTTGGTTCGTTGGTTCGTTGGTTCGTTGGTTCGTTGGTTCGTTGGTTCGTTGGATCCTTTGTTTCTTTCTTTCTTTGTTCGTTTGTTCGTTTGTTCGTTTGTTCGTTTGTTCGTTTGTTCGTTTGTTCGATGGTTCGTTGGTTCGTTGGTTCGTTGCATCGTTGGTTTGTTGGTTCGTTGGTTCGTTGGTTCGTTGGTTCGTTGGTTCGTTGGTTCGTTGGTTCGTTGGTTCGTTGGTTCGTTGGTTCGTTGGTTCGTTGGTTCGTTGGTTCGTTGGTTCGTTGGTTCGTTGGTTCGTTGATTCGTTGGTACGTTTGTTTCTTTGTTTCTTTCTTACTTTGTTCGTTGGTTCGTTTGTTCGTTTGTTCGTTTGTTCGCTGGTTCGTTGGTTCGTTGGTTCGTTGCATCGTTGGTTCGTTGGTTCGTTGGTTCGTTGGTTCGTTGGTTCGTTGGTTCGTTGGTTCGTTGGTTCGTTGGTTCGTTGGTTCGTTGGTTCGTTGGTTCGTTGGTTCGTTGGTTCGTTGGTTCGTTGGTTCGTTGGTTCGTTGGTTCGTTGGTTCGTTGATTCGTTGGTACGTTTGTTTCTTTGTTTCTTTCTTACTTTGTTCGTTTGTTCGTTTGTTTGTTTGTTCGCTGGTTCGTTGATTGGTTGGTTCGTTGGTTCGTTGGTTCGTTGGTTCGTTGGTTCGTTGGTTCGTTGGTTCGTTGGTTCGTTGGTTCGTTGGTTCGTTGGTTCGTTGGTTCGTTGGTTCGTTGGTTCCTTTGTTTCTTTCTTTCTTTGTTCGTTTGTTCGTTTGTTCGTTGGTTCGTTGGTTCGTTGGTTCGTTGGTTCGTTGGTTCGTTGGTTCGTTGGTTCGTTGGTTCGTTGGTTCGTTGGTTCGTTGGTTCGTTGGTTCGTTGGTTCGTTGGTTCGTTGGTTCGTTGGTTCGTTGGTTCGTTGGTACGTTTGTTTCTTTGTTTCTTTCTTACTTTGTTCGTTTGTTCGTTTGTTCGTTGGTTCGTTGGTTCGTTGGTTCGTTTGTTCGTTTGTTCGTTTGTTTGTTTGTTCGCTGGTTCGTTGATTGGTTGGTTCGTTGGTTCGTTGGTTCGTTGGTTCGTTGGTTCGTTGGTTCGTTGGTTCGTTGGTTCGTTGGTTCCTTTGTTTCTTTCTTTCTTTGTCCGTTTGTTCGTTTGTTCGTTTGTTCGTTTGTTCGTTGGTTCGTTTGTTCGTTTGTTCGTTTGTTCGCTGGTTCGTTGGTTCGTTGGTTCGTTGGTTCGTTGGTTCGTTGGTTCGTTGGTTCGTTGGTTCGTTGGTTCGTTGGTTCGTTGGTTCGTTGGTTCGTTGGTTCGTTGCATCGTTGGTTTTATGGTTCGTTGGTTCGTTGGTTCGTTGGTTCGTTGGTTCGTTGGTTCGTTGGTTCGTTGGTTCGTTGGTTCGTTGGTTCGTTGGTTCGTTGGTACGTTTGTTTCTTTGTTTCTTTCTTACTTTGTTCGTTTGTTCGTTGGTTCGTTGGTTCGTTGGTTCGTTTGTTCGTTTGTTCGTTTGTTTGTTTGTTCGCTGGTTCGTTGGTTCGTTGGTTCGTTGGTTCGTTGGTTCGTTGGTTCTTTGGTTCGTTGGTTCGTTGATTGGTTGGTTCGTTGGTTCGTTGGTTCGTTGGTTCGTTGGTTCGTTGGTTCGTTGGTTCGTTGGTTCGTTGGTTCGTTGGTTCGTTGGTTCCTTTGTTTCTTTCTTTCTTTGTTCGTTTGTTCGTTTGTTCGTTGGTTCCCTTGTTCGTTTGTTCGTTTGTTCCTTTGTTCGTTTGTTCGTTTGTTCGTTTGTTCGTTGGTTCGTTGGTTCGTTGGTTCGTTGGTTCGTTGGTTCGTTGGTTCGTTGGTTCGTTGGTTCCTTTGTTTCTTTCTTTCTTTGTTCGTTTGTTCGTTTGTTCGTTTGTTCGCTTGTTCGTTTGTTCGTTGGTTCGTTTGTTCGTTTGTTCGTTTGTTCGCTGGTTCGTTGGTTCGTTGGTTCGTTGGTTCGTTGGTTCGTTGGTACGTTTGTTTCTTTGTTTCTTTCTTACTTTGTTCGTTTGTTCGTTGGTTCGTTGGTTCGTTGGTACGTTTGTTTCTTTGTTTCTTTCTTACTTTGTTCGTTTGTTCGTTGGTTCGTTGGTTCGTTTGTTTGTTTGTTCGCTGGTTCGTTGGTTCGTTGGTTCGTTGGTTCGTTGGTTCGTTGGTTCGTTGGTTCGTCGGTTCGTTGGTTCGTTGGTTCGTTGTTTCGTTGGTTCGTTGGTTCGTTGGTTCGTTGGTTCGTTGGTTCGTTGGTTCGTTGGTTCGTTGGTTCGTTGGTTCGTTGGTTCGTTGGTTCGTTGGTTCGTTGGTTCGTTGGTTCGTTGGTTCGTTGGTTCGTTGGTTCGTTGGTTCGTTGGTTCGTTGGTTCGTTGGTTCGTTGGTTCGTTGGTTCGTTGGTTCGTTGGTTCCTTGGTTCCTTGGTTCGTTGGTTCGTTGGTTCGTTGGTTCGTTGGTTCGTTGGTTGGTTGCTTCGTTGGTTCGTTGGTTCGTTGGTTCGTTGGTTCGTTGGTTCGTTGGTTCGTTGGTTCCTTTGTTTCTTTCTTTCTTTGTTCGTTTGTTCGTTTGTTCGTTTGTTCGCTTGTTCGTTTGTTCGTTGGTTCGTTTGTTCGTTTGTTCGTTTGTTCGTTTGTTCGTTTGTTCGTTTGTTCGTTTGTTCGTTTGTTCGTTTGTTCGTTTGTTCGTTTGTTCGTTTGTTCGTTTGTTCGTTTGTTCGTTGGTTCGTTTGTTCGTTTGTTCGTTTGTTCGTTTGTTCGTTTGTTCGCTGGTTCGTTGGTTCGTTGGTTCGTTGGTTCGTTGGTTCGTTGGTTCGTTGGTTCGTTTGTTTGTTTGTTCGCTGGTTCGTTGGTTCGTTGGTTCGCTGGTTCGTTGGTTCGTTGGTTCGTTGGTTCGTTGGTTCGTTGGTTCGTTGGTTCGTTGGTTCGTTGGTTCGTTGGTTCGTTGGTTCCTTGGTTCGTTGGTTCGTTGGTTCGTTGGTTCGTTGGTTCGTTGGTTCGTTGGTTCGTTGGTTCGTTGGTTCGTTGGTTCGTTGGTACGTTTGTTTCTTTGTTTCTTTCTTACTTTGTTCGTTTGTTCGTTGGTTCGTTGGTTCGTTGGTTCGTTTGTTCGTTTGTTCGTTTGTTTGTTTGTTCGCTGGTTCGTTGGTTCGTTGGTTCGTTGGTTCGTTGGTTCGTTGGTTCGTTGGTTCGTTGGTTCGTTGGTTCGTTGGTTCGTTGGTTCGTTGGTTCGTTGGTTCGTTGGTTCGTTGGTTCGTTGGTTCGTTGGTTCGTTGGTTCGTTGGTTCGTTGGTTCGTTGGTTCGTTGGTTCCTTTGTTTCTTTCTTTCTTTGTTCGTTTGTTCGTTTGTTCGTTTGTTCGTTGGTTCGTTTGTTCGTTTGTTCGTTTGTTCGCTGGTTCGTTGGTTCGTTGGTTCGTTGCATCGTTGGTTCGTTGGTTCGTTGGTTCGTTGGTTCGTTGGTTCGTTGGTTCGTTGGTTCGTTGGTTCGTTGGTTCGTTGGTTCGTTGGTTCGTTGGTTCGTTGGTTCGTTGGTTCGTTGGTTCGTTGGTTCGTTGGTTCGTTGGTTCGTTGGTTCGTTGGTTCGTTGGTTGGTTGGTTCGTTGGTTCGTTGGTTCGTTGGTTCGTTGGTTCGTTGGTTCGTTGGTTCGTTGGTTCGTTGGATCCTTTGTTTCTTTCTTTCTTTGTTCGTTTGTTCGTTTGTTCGTTTGTTCGTTTGTTCGTTTGTTCGTTGGTTCGTTTGTTCGTTTGTTCGTTTGTTCGCTGGTTCGTTGGTTCGTTGGTTCGTTGCATCGTTGGTTTGTTGGTTCGTTGGTTCGTTGGTTCGTTGGTTCGTTGGTTCGTTGGTTCGTTGGTTCGTTGGTTCGTTGGTTCGTTGGTTCGTTGGTTCGTTGCATCGTTGGTTTTATGGTTCGTTGGTTCGTTGGTTCGTTGGTTCGTTGGTTCGTTGGTTCGTTGGTTCGTTGGTTCGTTGGTTCGTTGGTTCGTTGGTTCGTTGGTACGTTTGTTTCTTTGTTTCTTTCTTACTTTGTTCGTTTGTTCGTTGGTTCGTTGGTTCGTTGGTTCGTTTGTTCGTTTGTTCGTTTGTTTGTTTGTTCGCTGGTTCGTTGGTTCGTTGGTTCGTTGGTTCGTTGGTTCGTTGGTTCTTTGGTTCGTTGGTTCGTTGATTGGTTGGTTCGTTGGTTCGTTGGTTCGTTGGTTCGTTGGTTCGTTGGTTCGTTGGTTCGTTGGTTCGTTGGTTCGTTGGTTCGTTGGTTCGTTGGTTCCTTTGTTTCTTTCTTTCTTTGTTCGTTTGTTCGTTTGTTCGTTGGTTCCTTTGTTCGTTTGTTCGTTTGTTCCTTTGTTCGTTTGTTCGTTTGTTCGTTTGTTCGTTTGTTCGTTGGTTCGTTGGTTCGTTGGTTCGTTGGTTCGTTGGTTCGTTGGTTCGTTGGTTCGTTGGTTCGTTGGTTCGTTGGTTCGTTGGTTGGTTGGTTCGTTGGTTCGTTGGTTCGTTGGTTCGTTGGTTCGTTGGTTCGTTGGTTCGTTGGTTCGTTGGTTCCTTTGTTTCTTTCTTTCTTTGTTCGTTTGTTCGTTTGTTCGTTTGTTCGTGTGTTCGTTTGTTCGTTGGTTCGTTTGTTCGTTTGTTCGTTTGTTCGCTGGTTCGTTGGTTCGTTGGTTCGTTGCATCGTTGGTTTGTTGGTTCGTTGGTTCGTTGGTTCGTTGGTTCGTTGGTTCGTTGGTTCGTTGGATCGTTGGTTCGTTGGTTCGTTGGTTCGTTGGTTCGTTGGTTCGTTGGTTCGTTGGTTCGTTGATTCGTTGGTTCGTTGGTTCGTTGGTTCGTTGGTACGTTTGTTTCTTTGTTTCTTTCTTACTTTGTTCGTTTGTTCGTTTGTTCGTTGGTTCGTTGGTTCGTTGGTTCGTTGGTTCGTTTGTTCGTTTGTTCGTTTGTTTGTTTGTTCGCTGGTTCGTTGATTGGTTGGTTCGTTGGTTCGTTGGTTCGTTGGTTCGTTGGTTCGTTGGTTCGTTGGTTCGTTGGTTCGTTGGTACGTTTGTTTCTTTGTTTCTTTCTTACTTTGTTCGTTTGTTCGTTGGTTCGTTGGTTCGTTTGTTTGTTTGTTCGCTGGTTCGTTGGTTCGTTGGTTCGTTGGTTCGTTGGTTCGTTGGTTCGTTGGTTCGTCGGTTCGTTGGTTCGTTGGTTCGTTGGTTCGTTGGTTCGTTGGTTCGTTGGTTCGTTGGTTCGTTGGTTCGTTGGTTCGTTGGTTCGTTGGTTCGTTGGTTCGTTGGTTCGTTGGTTCGTTGGTTCGTTGGTTCGTTGGTTCGTTTGTTCGTTTGTTCGTTTGTTCGCTGGTTCGTTGGTTCGTTGGTTCGTTGGTTCGTTGGTTCGTTGGTTCGTTGGTTCGTTGGTTCCTTTGTTTCTTTCTTTCTTTGTTCGTTTGTTCGTTTGTTCGTTGGTTCGTTGGTTCGTTGGTTCGTTGGTTCGTTGGTTCGTTGGTTCGTTGGTTCGTTGGTTCGTTGGTTCGTTGGTTCGTTGGTTCGTTGGTTCGTTGGTTCGTTGGTTCGTTGGTTCGTTGGTTCGTTGGTTCGTTGGTTCGTTGGTTCGTTGGTACGTTTGTTTCTTTGTTTCTTTCTTACTTTGTTCGTTTGTTCGTTTGTTCGTTTGTTCGTTTGTTCGTTGGTTCGTTGGTTCGTTGGTTCGTTTGTTCGTTTGTTCGTTTGTTTGTTTGTTCGCTGGTTCGTTGATTGGTTGGTTCGTTGGTTCGTTGGTTCGTTGGTTCGTTGGTTCGTTGGTTCGTTGGTTCGTTGGTTCGTTGGTTCCTTTGTTTCTTTCTTTCTTTGTCCGTTTGTTCGTTTGTTCGTTTGTTCGTTTGTTCGTTGGTTCGTTTGTTCGTTTGTTCGTTTGTTCGCTGGTTCGTTGGTTCGTTGGTTCGTTGGTTCGTTGGTTCGTTGGTTCGTTGGTTCGTTGGTTCGTTGGTTCGTTGGTTCGTTGGTTCGTTGGTTCGTTGGTTCGTTGCATCGTTGGTTTTATGGTTCGTTGGTTCGTTGGTTCGTTGGTTCGTTGGTTCGTTGGTTCGTTGGTTCGTTGGTTCGTTGGTTCGTTGGTTCGTTGGTTCGTTGGTTCGTTGGTTCGTTGGTACGTTTGTTTCTTTGTTTCTTTCTTACTTTGTTCGTTTGTTCGTTGGTTCGTTGGTTCGTTGGTTCGTTTGTTCGTTTGTTCGTTTGTTTGTTTGTTCGCTGGTTCGTTGGTTCGTTGGTTCGTTGGTTCGTTGGTTCGTTGGTTCGTTGGTTCGTTGGTTCGTTGGTACGTTTGTTTCTTTGTTTCTTTCTTACTTTGTTCGTTTGTTCGTTGGTTCGTTGGTTCGTTGGTTCGTTTGTTCGTTTGTTCGTTTGTTTGTTTGTTCGCTGGTTCGTTGGTTCGTTGGTTCGTTGGTTCGTTGGTTCGTTGGTTCGTTGGTTCGTTGGTTCGTTGGTTCGTTGGTTCGTTGGTTCGTTGGTTCGTTGGTTCGTTGGTTCGTTGGTTCGTTGGTTCGTTGGTTCGTTGGTTCGTTGGTTCGTTGGTTCGTTGGTTCGTTGGTTCCTTTGTTTCTTTCTTTCTTTGTTCGTTTGTTCGTTTGTTCGTTTGTTCGTTGGTTCGTTTGTTCGTTTGTTCGTTTGTTCGCTGGTTCGTTGGTTCGTTGGTTCGTTGCATCGTTGGTTCGTTGGTTCGTTGGTTCGTTGGTTCGTTGGTTCGTTGGTTCGTTGGTTCGTTGGTTCGTTGGTTCGTTGGTTCGTTGGTTCGTTGGTTCGTTGGTTCGTTGGTTCGTTGGTTCGTTGGTTCGTTGGTTCGTTGGTTCGTTGGTTGGTTGGTTCGTTGGTTCGTTGGTTCGTTGGTTCGTTGGTTCGTTGGTTCGTTGGTTCGTTGGTTCGTTGGATCCTTTGTTTCTTTCTTTCTTTGTTCGTTTGTTCGTTTGTTCGTTTGTTCGTTTGTTCGTTTGTTCGTTGGTTCGTTTGTTCGTTTGTTCGTTTGTTCGCTGGTTCGTTGGTTCGTTGGTTCGTTGCATCGTTGGTTTGTTGGTTCGTTGGTTCGTTGGTTCGTTGGTTCGTTGGTTCGTTGGTTCGTTGGTTCGTTGGTTCGTTGGTTCGTTGGTTCGTTGGTTCGTTGGTTCGTTGGTTCGTTGCATCGTTGGTTTTATGGTTCGTTGGTTCGTTGGTTCGTTGGTTCGTTGGTTCGTTGGTTCGTTGGTTCGTTGGTTCGTTGGTTCGTTGGTTCGTTGGTTCGTTGGTACGTTTGTTTCTTTGTTTCTTTCTTACTTTGTTCGTTTGTTCGTTGGTTCGTTGGTTCGTTGGTTCGTTTGTTCGTTTGTTCGTTTGTTTGTTTGTTCGCTGGTTCGTTGGTTCGTTGGTTCGTTGGTTCGTTGGTTCGTTGGTTCTTTGGTTCGTTGGTTCGTTGATTGGTTGGTTCGTTGGTTCGTTGGTTCGTTGGTTCGTTGGTTCGTTGGTTCGTTGGTTCGTTGGTTCGTTGGTTCGTTGGTTCGTTGGTTCGTTGGTTCCTTTGTTTCTTTCTTTCTTTGTTCGTTTGTTCGTTTGTTCGTTGGTTCCTTTGTTCGTTTGTTCGTTTGTTCCTTTGTTCGTTTGTTCGTTTGTTCGTTTGTTCGTTTGTTCGTTGGTTCGTTGGTTCGTTGGTTCGTTGGTTCGTTGGTTCGTTGGTTCGTTGGTTCGTTGGTTCGTTGGTTCGTTGGTTCGTTGGTTGGTTGGTTCGTTGGTTCGTTGGTTCGTTGGTTCGTTGGTTCGTTGGTTCGTTGGTTCGTTGGTTCGTTGGTTCCTTTGTTTCTTTCTTTCTTTGTTCGTTTGTTCGTTTGTTCGTTTGTTCGTGTGTTCGTTTGTTCGTTGGTTCGTTTGTTCGTTTGTTCGTTTGTTCGCTGGTTCGTTGGTTCGTTGGTTCGTTGCATCGTTGGTTTGTTGGTTCGTTGGTTCGTTGGTTCGTTGGTTCGTTGGTTCGTTGGTTCGTTGGTTCGTTGGTTCGTTGGTTCGTTGGTTCGTTGGTTCGTTGGTTCGTTGGTTCGTTGGTTCGTTGATTCGTTGGTTCGTTGGTTCGTTGGTTCGTTGGTACGTTTGTTTCTTTGTTTCTTTCTTACTTTGTTCGTTTGTTCGTTTGTTCGTTGGTTCGTTGGTTCGTTGGTTCGTTGGTTCGTTTGTTCGTTTGTTCGTTTGTTTGTTTGTTCGCTGGTTCGTTGATTGGTTGGTTCGTTGGTTCGTTGGTTCGTTGGTTCGTTGGTTCGTTGGTTCGTTGGTTCGTTGGTTCGTTGGTACGTTTGTTTCTTTGTTTCTTTCTTACTTTGTTCGTTTGTTCGTTGGTTCGTTGGTTCGTTTGTTTGTTTGTTCGCTGGTTCGTTGGTTCGTTGGTTCGTTGGTTCGTTGGTTCGTTGGTTCGTTGGTTCGTCGGTTCGTTGGTTCGTTGGTTCGTTGGTTCGTTGGTTCGTTGGTTCGTTGGTTCGTTGGTTCGTTGGTTCGTTGGTTCGTTGGTTCGTTGGTTCGTTGGTTCGTTGGTTCGTTGGTTCGTTGGTTCGTTGGTTCGTTGGTTCGTTTGTTCGTTTGTTCGTTTGTTCGCTGGTTCGTTGGTTCGTTGGTTCGTTGGTTCGTTGGTTCGTTGGTTCGTTGGTTCCTTTGTTTCTTTCTTTCTTTGTTCGTTTGTTCGTTTGTTCGTTGGTTCGTTGGTTCGTTGGTTCGTTGGTTCGTTGGTTCGTTGGTTCGTTGGTTCGTTGGTTCGTTGGTTCGTTGGTTCGTTGGTTCGTTGGTTCGTTGGTTCGTTGGTTCGTTGGTTCGTTGGTACGTTTGTTTCTTTGTTTCTTTCTTACTTTGTTCGTTTGTTCGTTTGTTCGTTTGTTCGTTTGTTCGTTGGTTCGTTGGTTCGTTGGTTCGTTTGTTCGTTTGTTCGTTTGTTTGTTTGTTCGCTGGTTCGTTGATTGGTTGGTTCGTTGGTTCGTTGGTTCGTTGGTTCGTTGGTTCGTTGGTTCGTTGGTTCGTTGGTTCGTTGGTTCCTTTGTTTCTTTCTTTCTTTGTCCGTTTGTTCGTTTGTTCGTTTGTTCGTTTGTTCGTTGGTTCGTTTGTTCGTTTGTTCGTTTGTTCGCTGGTTCGTTGGTTCGTTGGTTCGTTGGTTCGTTGGTTCGTTGGTTCGTTGGTTCGTTGGTTCGTTGGTTCGTTGGTTCGTTGGTTCGTTGGTTCGTTGGTTCGTTGGTTCGTTGCATCGTTGGTTTTATGGTTCGTTGGTTCGTTGGTTCGTTGGTTCGTTGGTTCGTTGGTTCGTTGGTTCGTTGGTTCGTTGGTTCGTTGGTTCGTTGGTTCGTTGGTTCGTTGGTTCGTTGGTACGTTTGTTTCTTTGTTTCTTTCTTACTTTGTTCGTTTGTTCGTTGGTTCGTTGGTTCGTTGGTTCGTTTGTTCGTTTGTTCGTTTGTTTGTTTGTTCGCTGGTTCGTTGGTTCGTTGGTTCGTTGGTTCGTTGGTTCGTTGGTTCTTTGGTTCGTTGGTTCGTTGATTGGTTGGTTCGTTGGTTCGTTGGTTCGTTGGTTCGTTGGTTCGTTGGTTCGTTGGTTCGTTGGTTCGTTGGTTCGTTGGTTCGTTGGTTCGTTGGTTCCTTTGTTTCTTTCTTTCTTTGTTCGTTTGTTCGTTTGTTCGTTGGTTCCCTTGTTCGTTTGTTCCTTTGTTCCTTTGTTCGTTTGTTCGTTTGTTCGTTTGTTCGTTGGTTCGTTGGTTCGTTGGTTCGTTGGTTCGTTGGTTCGTTGGTTCGTTGGTTCGTTGGTTCCTTTGTTTCTTTCTTTCTTTGTTCGTTTGTTCGTTTGTTCGTTTGTTCGCTTGTTCGTTTGTTCGTTGGTTCGTTTGTTCGTTTGTTCGTTTGTTCGCTGGTTCGTTGGTTCGTTGGTTCGTTGGATCGTTGGTTCGTTGGTACGTTTGTTTCTTTGTTTCTTTCTTACTTTGTTCGTTTGTTCGTTGGTTCGTTGGTTCGTTGGTACGTTTGTTTCTTTGTTTCTTTCTTACTTTGTTCGTTTGTTCGTTGGTTCGTTGGTTCGTTTGTTTGTTTGTTCGCTGGTTCGTTGGTTCGTTGGTTCGTTGGTTCGTTGGTTCGTTGGT
>NW_027488109.1:0-10209 GCF_050908995.1 Andrena cerasifolii | reverse complement strand
AATTTTTAAAAACAAAATTTAAATAAAAATAAAGCAAAGAAAAATTTTAAAAAATTGAAAAAAATTAAAAAACAGAATTTTTTTTGAAAAAAATTTAAAACAAATTAATAAATATTAAAAAAATAATAAATAAAAAAATAAAAAAAAATTTTTTTTAATTTTTTAAAGAATTTTAAAAAATTTTAAAAAATTTTAAAAAAAATTAAAAAAAGAAAAATAAAAATTTAAAAAAATTTTAAAAAAATTTAAAAAACATTTTTGAAATAAAAAGTAATACTTTTAAAAAATTAAAAAAAAATTGAAAAATTATCAAAAATTAGAAAAAAAAATTTTAAAATTAAAAAAAAATTAAAAATTATAAAAATATAAACAATTTTTTAAAAAATAAATAAAAAAAAATTTAAAATTAAAAAAAAATTAAAATAAAAATTAAAAAAAAAAATTTAAAATTGAAAATAATTAAAAAATAATGAATTTTTTTAAAAAAAAATAAAAAATAAAGAATTTTTTTAAAAAAATAAAAAACAATTAAAAAATTTTAAAAAATTTCTAAAAAATTTAAAAAAATTTCTAAAAATTAAAAAAAAAATTTAATTTTTGTTAGAAAAATTTAAAAAAATTTAAAAAAAATTAAAAAAAGGAAAAGTAAAAAATAAAAAAACATTTTTGAAATAAAAAAATAATTACTTTTAAAAAATTAAAAAAAATTTGAAAAATTATCAAAAATTTAAAAAAAATAAAAAAAATTTAAATATTAAAAAAAAAATTTTTAAATTAAAAAAATATAAATAATTTTAAAAAAATAAATAAAAAAAAATTTAATTAAAAAAAAATTAAAACAAAATTTCTTTAAAAAAATTTTAAAAATTGAAAAAAATTAAAAAATAAAGAAATTAAAAAAAAAAAAAAAAAAACAATTAAAAAATTTTAAAAAATTTCTAAAAAATTAAAAAGAAATTTTAATTTTTTTTAGAAAAATTTAAAAAAAATTTTAAAAAATATAAAAATTATAAGAAAATTATTTTTTT
Organism: Andrena cerasifolii; assembly: GCF_050908995.1. Taxonomy (NCBI): domain Eukaryota; kingdom Metazoa; phylum Arthropoda; class Insecta; order Hymenoptera; family Andrenidae; genus Andrena; species Andrena cerasifolii. Next base: position 9,181 of record NW_027488109.1, on the reverse strand, counting down.
TTTAAAATTCAAAAAAAAATTACAAGAAAAATATATTTTTTTTAAATTTAAAAAAATTAAAAGAAATTAAAATAAAAGAAAAATAAAAGAAAAATTATTTTAATTTAAAAAAACATTTTTTGAAATAAAAAAAATAATTTTAAAAAAATTTTTTAAAATTTTATAAAAAATTTTTAAAAATAAATAAATTTTTTTTAAAATTTTGTTAAAAAATTGAAACAAATTTTTAAAAACAAAATTTAAATAAAAATAAAGCAAAGAAAAATTTAAAAAAATTGAAAAAAATTAAAAAATACAGAATTTTTTTTTTAAAAAAATTTAAAACAAATTAATGAATATTAAAAAAATAATAAATAAAAAAATTTAAAAAAAGAAAAATAAAAATTCAAAAAAATTTTAAAAACATTTTTTGAAATAAAAAAAATAATTTTAAAAAAAAATTTTAAAATTTTATAAAAAATTTTTAAAAATAAATAAATTTTTTTTTAAATTTTGTTAAAAAATTGAAACAAATTTTTAAAAACAAAATTTAAATAAAAATAAAGCAAAGAAAAATTTTAAAAAATTCAAAAAAATTAAAAAAAATTGAAAAATTATCAAAAATTTAAAAAAAAATTTTAAAATTAAAAAAAAATTAAAAAATTAAAAAAATATAAATAATTTTTTAAAAAATAAATAAGAAAAATTTTAAATTCAAAAAAAAATTAAAATAAAAATTAAAAAAAAAATTTTAAAAATTGAAAAAAATTAAAAAATAAAGAAATTTTTTAAAAAAAAATAAAAAATAAAGAAATTTTTTAAAAAAAAATAAAAAACAATTAAAAAATTTTAAAAAATTTCTAAAAAATTAAAAAAAATTTTAAAAATTAAAAAAAATTTTTAATTTTATTTAGAAAAATTTAAAAAAAAATAAAAAATATAAAAATTATAAGAAAATTAATTTTTTTTAAAAAATTCAAAAAAATTACAAGAAAATTATTTTTTGTTTTAATTTAAAACATTTAAAAAAATTAAAATAAAAGAAAAATAAAAACAAAAAAATTATAAATTTAAAAAACATTTTTTGAAATAAAAAAAAATAATTTTAAAAAAAATTTTAAAGAATTTTATAAAAATTTTTTAAAAATAAATAATTTTTTTTTAAATTTTGTTAAAAAATTGAAACAAATTTTTAAAAACAAAAGTTAAATAAAAATAAAGCAAAGGAAAATTTAAAAAAATTAAAAAAAAATTAAAAATTAAAAAAAACATTTTAAAAACTTAAAAAATTTTTTTTAGGAAAACTTAAAAAAAAATTTTAAAAATTAAAAAATAACTAATTTAAAGATAAAAAAATTATAAAAAATTTGTTAAAAAATTTTTTAAAAATATTTAAAAAATTAAAAAAAATAAAATAGAAGAAAAAGAAAAATTTTAAAAAAATATTTAAAAAATTTAAAAAACATAATTTGAAATAAAAAAAAAAATTTTTTAAAAATTTTAAAAATTAAAAAAATTTAAAATTAAAAAAAATTTTAAAAATTAAAAAAAAAATTAAAAATTAAAAAAATTAAAAAATATAAATAATTTAAAAAAAAATAAAAAAAAATTTGTGAAAAAAATTTAAAAAAATATTTTTAAAAAAATTTTAAAATAAAAAAAATTATAAGATAATTAAAAAAAAATTATATTTTAAAAATTAAAAAAATTAAAATAAAAGAAAAATAAAAATTTAAAAAAAAATTAAAAGGAAAAATTAAAAAACCTTTTTGAAATAAAAAAATAATACTTTTAAAAAAATTAAAAAAAATTTTAGAAAAATTTTCTAAAATTTAAAAAAATAAAAAAAATTAAAAAATTTTTTTAAAAATTTTAAAAATTAAAAAAATTAAAAAAATTAAAATAAAAGAAAAATAAAAATATAAAAAAAATTAAAAGAAAAAATTAAAAAAACATTTTTGAAATAAAAAAATAATACTTTTTAAAAAATTAAATTTTTTTTATATTTTTTAAGAAATTAAGGTAATGAAATTAAAAAAATTTAAAAAATGAAAATAAAGAAAATTTTTTTAAAAAAATTTAAAAAAATAAATAAAATATAAAAAAATTAAAAAAATTTTTAAAAAAATTAAATTTTAAAAAATTGAAAAAAATTAAAAAATAAAGAAAATTTTTTTTAAAGAAATAACAAAAATTTAGAAATTAAAAAAAAATTCTAAAAAATTAAAAAATATAAATAATTTTAAAAAAAATTTAAAAAAATTGAAATAAAAGAAAAAAATTAAAAAACATTTTTTGAAATAAAAAAATTATAATTTTAAAAAAATTTTATAAAAATTTTAAAATTTAAAAAAAAAAATTAAAAAAAATTTAAAAATTTAATTTAAAAAATTTAAAAAAAAAATAAAAAAAAATTTAGAAAAATTTCCAAAAATTAAAAAAAAATAAAAAAAATTAGAAATTAAAAAAAAAATTTTAAAGTTAAAAAAAAAATTTAAAATTAAATAAAAAATTTAAAAATTAAAAAAAAAGTTAAAAATTAAATAAAAAATTTAAAAATTAAAAAAAAAAAATTAAAAATTAAAAAATATAAATAATTTTAAAAAAATAAATAAAAAAAATTTTTAAATTAAAAAAAAATTAAATTAAAAATTTTTAAAAAAAATTTTAAAAATTGAAAAAAATTAAAAAATAAAGAAATTTTTAAAAAAAACAAAAAACAATTAAAAAATTTAAAAAAATTTCTAAAAAATTAAAAAAAAATTTAATTTTTTTTAGAAAAATTTAAAAAAATTTAAAAAAATATAAAAATTATAAGAAAAATTTTTTTTTAAAAATTCAAAAAAATTACAAGAAAATTAAATTTTTTTTTAAATTTAAAAAAATTAAAAAAAATTGAAATAAAAGAAAAATAACAACTAAAAAAAATTTTAAATTTGAAAAACATTTTTTGAAATAAAAAGAAATAATTTTAAAAAAATTTTAAAAAATTTTATAAAAATTTTTTAAAAATAGATAATTTTTTTTTAAATTTTGTTAAAAAATTGAAACAAATTTTTAAAAACAAAATTTAAATAAAAATAAAGCAAAGAAAAATTTTAAAAAATTAAAAAAAATTTAAAAATTAAAAAAAAAATTTTTTCTAAATTTAAACAAAATTTTAAAAAAAATTTAAAAATTTTTTTTTTAAAAATTAAAGAAAGAATTAAAAAAATTTTAAAAATCAAAAAAAATTATAAGAAAATTTAAAAAAAAATTTTAAATTTGAAAAAATTAAAAAAAAATTAAAATAAAAAACAAAAAATTATAATTTTATAAAAATTAAAGTAAAGAAAAATTAAAAAAGAATTTTAAGAGATTAAAAAAAATTTAAATTCTAAATTTTTTTTTAAAAATTAATAAAAAATAAATAAATTAAAATAAAAAATAATAAATAATTATTAAAAGAAATAAATAAATAAAAAAAATTGAAATATAAAAAAAAATTTAATTTATTTTAGAAAAATTTAAAAAAAAATTAAAAAATATAAAAATTATAAGAAAATTAATTTTTTTTAAAAATTCAAAAAAATTACTAGAAAATTAAATTTTTTTTTAAATTTAAAAAAATTAAAAAAAATTGAAATAAAAGAAAAATAACAACTAAAAAAAATTTTAAATTTGAAAAACATTTTTTGAAATAAAAAGAAATAATTTTAAAAAAATTTTAAAAAATTTTATAAAAATTTTTTAAAAATAGATAATTTTTTTTTAAATTTTGTTAAAAAATTGAAACAAATTTTTAAAAACAAAATTTAAATAAAAATAAAGCAAAGAAAAATTTAAAAAAATTAAAAAAAATTTAAAAATTAAAAAAAAAAATTTTTCTAAATTTAAACAAAATTTTAAAAAAAATTAAAAAATTTTTTTTTTAAAAATTAAAGAAAGAATTAAAAAAATTTTAAAAATCAAAAAAAATTATAAGAAAATTTAAAAAAAAATTTTAAATTTGAAAAAATTAAAAAAAAATTAAAATAAAAGACAAAAAATTATAATTTTATAAAAATTAAAGTAAAGAAAAATTAAAAAAGAATTTCAAGAGATTAAAAAAAAATTTAAATTCTAAATTTTTTTTTAAAAATTAATAAAAAATAAATAAATTAAAATAAAAAATAATAAATAATTATTAAAAGAAATAAATAAATAAAAAAAATTTGAAATATAAAAAAAAATTTAATTTATTTTAGAAAAATTTAAAAAAAAATTAAAAAATATAAAAATTATAAGAAAATTAATTTTTTTTAAAAATTCAAAAAAATTACAAGAAAATTAAATTTTTTTATTAAAATTTAAAAAAATTAAAAAAATTAAAATAAAAGAAAAATAAAAAGAAAAAAAAAGTTTTAAATTTTAAAAACATTTTTTGATATAAAAAGAAATAATTTTAAAAAAATTTTAAAAAATTTTATAAAAATTTTTTAAAAATAAATAAATTTTTTTTTAAAGTTTGTTAAAAAATTGAAACAAATTTTTAAAACGAAAATTTAAATAAAAATAAAGCAAAGAAAAATTGAAAAAAATTGAAAAAAATTAAAAAATACAGAATTTTCGTTAAAAAAAAATTAAAAGAAATTATTAAATATTAAAAAAATTATAAATAAAAAATTAAGAAAAAGAAAAATAAAAATTAAAAAAAATTTAAAAAAAATTTAAAGAACATTTTTGAAATAAAAAAATAATACTTTTAAAAAATTAAAAAAAAATTGAAAAATTATCAAAAATTTAAAAAAAAAATTTAAAAATTAAAAAAAAAATTTAAAAATTAAAAAAAAAATTTAAAAATTAAAAAATATAAATAATTTTTTAAAAAATAAATAAAAAAAATTTAAAATTAAAAAAAAAATTAAAATGAAAATTTAAAAAAAAATTTTAAAAATTGAAAAAAGTAAAGAAATTTTTTTTTAAAAAAATAAAAAATAAAGAAATTTTTTTAAAAAAATAAAAAGCAATTAAACAATTTTAAAAAATTTCTAAAAATTAAAAAAAAGAAAAATAAAATTTTAAAAAAAAATTTTAAAAAAAATTAAAAAACATTTTTGAAATAAAAAATAATACTTTTAAAAAATTAAAAAAAAAATTTGAAAAATTATCAAAAATTTAAAAAAAAAATTTAAAATTAAAAGAAAAATTAAAAAATTAAAAAAATATAAATAATTTTTTAAAAAATAATTTAAAAAAAATTTTAAAATTAAAAAAATTAAAATAAAAATTTAAAAAAAAAAATTAAAAATTGAAAAGAATTAAAAAATAAAGAAATTTTTTTTTAAAAAAAATAAAAAATAAAGAAATTTTTTTTAAAAAAATAAAAAACAATTAAAAAATTTTAAGAAATTTCTAAAAAATTTAAAAAAATTTCTAAAAATTAAAAAAAAAATTAATTTTTTTTAGAAAAATTTAAAAAAAATTTTAAAAATATAAAAATTATAAGAAAATTAATTTTTTTTAAACAAAATTAAAAAAAATTACAAGAAAATTAAAATTTTTTTTAAAATTTAAAAAAATTAAAATAAAATAAAATAAAGGAAAAATAAAAATTAGAAAAAAAATTAAATTTAAAAAACATTGTTTTAAATAAAAAAATAATAATTTTAAAAAAAAAATTTTAAAAACTGAAAAAAAATATAAAAATTATAAGAATGTAACGTGCCACGATTTTTCGCGCGTTTCCTATTCCAAATTCCACTAGTAAACCTCAAAATCACTCCACTAAAGTCTATCAAACTCAACTCCTACCCCATCTCCTCAATCACCGATCACCTTGATGTTGCACCTTAGCGGTCAACAACACAGGATGATCAATACAAACCTCCACCTCGCTGATGTACCTTAGCGGTCCCCATCACGAGATGATCGTTTCAACATCCTCTTCGCCTATTCGTCTTACAAGGCATGAATCATTCCCTCCAAAAACAAATTCAAACAAGTCCCTCATTACAAATCCCTCTTAAATCGAGACCAAGTCTCAACGCCCTCTTTACGACTCATGAAGTCCAAGCCACTCTAACCCCTTTAACGTAAAACACCCGAAATCCATTCGATGAGTTGAGTATCTCTATTACAAGTATAAAAACCCCAGAAACCTAATTACGACGCATTTGGCGTACGTGACATAAAATATCTCTATTAATAGCCATACCGTTTATAAAAACCCCGGAAGTCCTACTGCGTCTTAAACCGAAATGTGTCAAGGTCTTTACCGCGCGTACCCCACAATACTCCTGTGAAAGTACATAAATATGAGGTCCTGGCAGGCCGAGTCCTCTTTCTTCGACAGAAATCACTCTTCGGTAGAAGTCTTACTTGAAAAGTATATCTTTAAAGTGTTAATGTTAAACTCAGTGTTCGACGATCACCGTAAGCCATTTATATTATTTAATATTATTGTGCATATCACCACCATACCATACTATTCAATTATTTCGTTTATAACTGCTTATCGCAATCTTACTATTCTATTATTTTGTTTATAACTGCTTATCGCAATCTTACTATTCTATTATTTTGTTTATAACTGCTTATCGCAATCTTACTATTCAATTATTTCGTTTATAACTGCTTATCGCAATCTTATCATATCATTATTATTAACGATCATTATTAAACGACTTATATTGTATCTCATGTCCATATATATATTAAATGTTATAACCATATTACAAATATTGTGCTAATGCTAAAAGCCCCCTCGCACGATTATAATAACCGATTAACGAAGTTAATAAATCGCTTTGTTTAAAATCTTGCTTCAAGTTATTTGTGTTCAACCATTAGTTACGAACGTACTAAGATACAAACCAACGAGTCGGCGAAACAGCTGATCGCGGATCGTGTACTCGAGAACAGTGACAGTGTTTACTAACATTCCCTTGCATAGCTGCACGTATAGACGAATTTCTCAAGAAATATTACGAGGAAACTTTTTGTGCCTATGCAACGGTAAATCTGATATTACGTAAACCAAAACAAAGTGCTAACGGGTGTTCCCCAAATACGCTCTAGCCTTTAAACTTCCCTGGTCGACTAGTGTGCTAGATTATAGATTCGCGCCTGGCGTTCCTCCCTGTAAAACGATTAGTGTGCTGGATTTTAGATTCGCGCCTGACGTTTCTTCCTCCCAAACCCTCAGAGTGAAGGATTTAAGATTCGCGCCTGAGTTCCCTGCAAAACGATCAGTGTGTTGGATTATAGATTCGCGCCTGACGTTCCTTCCTTTAAAACCTCAGAGTGTTGGATTCAAGAATCGCGCCTGACATCCCTCAAAACCGCAGAGTGCTGGATTTTAGATTCGCGCCTGTCTTTCTCCTTTCCTAATGTCATCGTTCCCAAAAGACCTCACCCGGGACGTGACAAGAACATTAATTTTTTTTAAAAAAATTCAAAAAAATTACAAGAAAATTAATTTTTTTTTTAAATTTAAAAAATTAAAAAAATTAAAATAAATGAAAAATAAAAATTAAAAAAAAATTTTAAAAACATTTTTTGAAAAAAAAATAATAATTTTAAGAAAATTAATTTTTTTTTAATTTTAAAAAACTGAGGTAAAGAAAATTTAAAAAACAAATTAGAAAAATTAAAATAAAGAAAAATTTTTAAAAAATTTAAAAAATAAATAAAAAAAATTTTAAATTAAAAAAAATTAAAGTAAAGAAAAATTAAAAACGAATTTTAAGAAAATTTAAAAAAATTGAAAAAAAAATAAAAAATAGAGAAAATTTTTTTAAAAATTAAAAAAAAAATTCTAAAAAATTAAAAATATATAAATAATTTAAAAATAAATAAATAAAAAAATTGTTGAAAATTAAAAAAAAAATAAAAAAAAAATTTTAAATTGAAAAAAAAATAAAAAATATAGAATTTTGTTTTAAAAAAATAAAAAAAATTTTAAAAATTAAAAAAAAAAATTTTTAAAAACTTAAAAAAATTTTTTTTAGAAAAACTTAAAAAATTTTTTTTTAAAATTTAAAAAAATAAATAATTTAAAGATAAAAAAAATAAAAAAAAATTTGTTAAAAAAATTTTAAAAAATATTTTTAAACAATTTTAAAAATAAAAAAAATTATAAGACAATTAAAAAAAAATTTAAAAAATTAAAAAAATTAAAATAAAAGAAAAAAATTAAAATAAAAGAAAAAAAATTAAAAAACATTTTTTTAAATAAAAAAATTATAATTTTAAAAAAAAAGTTAGAAAAATTTTCTAAAATTTAAAAAAATAAAAAAAATTTAAAAATTAAAAAAAAAATTTTAAAATTAAAAAAAAATTTAAAATTAAATAAAAAATTTAAAAATTAAAAAAAAATTTAAAAATTAAAAAAAAATTAAAATTAAAAAAATTAAAAAATATAAATAAATTTTAAAAAAATAAAAAAAAATTTGTTAAAAAAATTTTAAAAAATATTTTTAAAAAATTTTAAAAATAAAAAAAATTATAAGAAAATTTAAAAAAAGTTAAAAATTGTAAAAATTAAAAAAATTAAAATAAAAGAAAAATAAAAATGTAAAAAAAAATTAAAAGGAAAAATTAAAAAACCTTTTTGAAATAAAAAAATAATACTTTTAAAAAAATTAAAAAAAAATTTAGAAAAATTTTCTAAAATTTAAAAAAATAAAAAAAATTAAAATTTTTTTTTTAAATTTTAAAAATTAAAAAAATTAAAATAAAAGAAAAATAAAAATTTTAAAAAAATTAAAAGAAAAAATTAAAAAACATTTTTGAAATAAAAAAATAATACTTTTTAAAAAATTAATTTTTTTTTAAATTCTTTAAAAAATTAAGGTAATGAAATTAAAAAAAATTAAAAAATTAAAATAAAGAAAAATTTGTTAAAAAAATTTTAAAAAATAAAAAAATTAAAAAAAAATTTAAATTTTAAACAATTGAAAAAAATTAAAAAATAAAGAAAAAAAATTTATAAGATATAACAAAAATTTAAAAATTAAAAAAAATTCTAAAAAATTAATAAATATAAATAATTTTAAAAAAATTTAAAAAAAATTTAAAAAAAAATATTAAAAATAAATTTTTAAAAAAAAATTTAAAAAATTTTTAAAAAATTTTAAAAATTGAATAAATTAAAAAATTAAAATAAAGGAAAAAAAAATTAAAAAACATTTTTTGAAATAAAAAAATTATAATTTTAAAAAAATTTTATAAAAATTTTAAA